>NC_143035.1:6213750-6375000 GCF_057628025.1 Oncorhynchus mykiss | reverse complement strand
CATCGGAGTTAAGATCAGACTGAAGGGTGGATTGGCCCATGTGGGTGAATGAAATTACGAATATTGTAATGAATACTCAGGGAGAAAAAGATGTGCAGAGCACAGCGGGTGTTTATTTCGCCTTCTCAGAAGGCAGGAATCATGGTCACAGGTAGGCAAACAGGCAGGTGAATCAAAACTAGAACTGAAGGCTATAACTGGTTCTCACAAACAAGCTAGGAAAAGGCTTAAAAGAGTCAAAAACGAACAATACCTCACAAAGACAGAAACAGAATGAACTGAACTAAATAAGGAGCTGATGAGTCCAGGTGAGAAACTAACACAGGTGAAATCAATGAACAAAAATGAAAGACAGAGCTACGTTCAAGAACACAAAGAAAGAGGGCTACGTTCAAGAACACTAAAAAAATTTATACAGAATCTTACAAATGTATGTATAATTATTTAACTACAGGTACAGTGAATGTGAGAGAAATAGCTGTAAGTAGCAGTAGAAGTATAGCTGTCTGTTAGTTTAGTCCAATTAGGGTAGGGATGGTAGGGTAGGGGGAAAAGTAGAGAGAAAATAAAAAATAAAACAAAAAAACAAGTGGGAATATAAATGATGCAAACAATCAAATTGATAGAACCTACAATCTATTTGCAATATTAAAGCTGATCTTCACAAGCACTTACAATTGGGAAGGCCACAATTTGGGTAGCACGCGCATCACACATAGAACAGCTTGTTGTGAAGTGGCCATATGTTACGACTCCTACAGAAGGTGGCTCCCCTTCCCATTCGGGTGGCGCTCGGCGGTCGTCATCACAGGGCTACTAGCTGCCACTGATTCTTTCCTCCCCCTCCTTGTCTGTTTATTGGTTACTCCTGTTTTGTATTTGCTGATTAGTTGGGCTTTATTAGCCAGCCGGCCCGCCTGCTCTTTGTGCGGGATTGTTTTGTGTAACCTGTGTGCACGTCTTTTGCTGGACAGTTTAAGTCCCTGTGTTTGGGGTTTTTGTTTTGTTGTACGCCCTGTGGTTGGCTTATGTTTGCCGTTTTGTGCATTAAATTAGCACTACCCTGAACTCTCTGCATCCGGCGCCTGACTTCTCACCCACTACACCCAGGACATTACAGAATCCCGCACCTTTTAAATGGAGTCAGCAGGAGCAACGGCCAAACCTCTCCCGTCGATGGAGGAACGTGTTCTCCACCATACCACCGCCCTCCATTGGATCGGATCCGCCATGGACCAAATGATGGAGAGAATGGACCGATGGGAGAGGAGTGGTTTCCTCTCTCCACCTTCGGCTCCCGCAGCTCAAGACCCCCTTTCTCCTCTCTCCCCATCCCCCTGCTCCAGCGCTCTCCGTCTTGCGCTCCCGAGGGATTATGATAACTACTGTAAGTCAGTAGCACATCATTTCGCTAAACACCTGCTAAACTTCAAGGTATAACATTGAATGGTCAATTATCATGGTCAAGTCATATTGACAAAGTTGCTGTGAAAATGGGGAGGGGTATGTTTCTTATAAAAAGATGTTCTGCGCTTTTGACACAAATCAACTATGCTAGTTGTTCAGGCTCTGGTCTTCTTGATTACTGTTCGGTAATATGGCCAAGTGCAGCGAAGAAAGACCTAACAAAGCTGCAGCTGGCTCAAAACAGAGCAGCACGCCTTGCCCTTAACTGCACATACAGAACAAACATCAACAACATGCATGCCAGTCTTTCCTGGTTGAGGGCTGACGAGAGATTTAATAACTGTTACTCATCTAGGTTTTATAAGTATTACTGTAATGAAAAAACTCTAAAACATTAAACTCAGACACCCATACCCCACAATATATGCCACCAGGGGTCTCTTCACAGTCCCCAAGTCCAAAACAAATTCATGGCAACAGACAATATTATACAGAGCCATGATCACATGAAACTCCATTTCATCTCCATTTACTCAAGCAACCAGCAAAATTAAATTAAAAAAAGATTAAACAACATGGAACACAGGGGACTGTCGTGGGGACAAAAACATGTGCACACACACACACTCCAACACACACATTTGTTTAAGTTGTAATGTTTGTACTATTATATATATATATACTGTATATATTTTTGTATTGTTTCTATATATTTGTATTTTACATTTGTCTGACTGTCCTCGTCTATCAGTGTTTTGTAACTTGTCTTGTTTTGTGTTTTTTGTGGACCCCAGGAAGAATAGCTGCTGCCTCTACAAAAGCTAACGCGGATCCAAATAAACTGAACGTGGATCCTCCCCTCCCCTCAGTATCCCTCCACCCTGATACCCTGTCAGTCATTCCATCAGTAGCCCTCTGCCCTGAAAGTCAGTTACTTTCCACCTTGTCAGTGACTAGCCCTCCACCCTCCACCTTGTCAGTCAGGCTGGGATGGTATCAGCTCATATGAGCTGATATGATCTGATTACTGATGATCAGGGCATGGAGAAGGATATGACTGCTCGATCGATTTTCCAGCAGCATACCACCCGCATCCCACTGCTGGCTTGCCTCTAAAGCTAAGCAGGGTTGGTCCTGATCATTTCCTAGATGAGAGACCAGATGCTGCTGGAAGTGGTGTTGGAGGGCCAGTAGGAGGCACTCTTTCCTCTTGTCTAACAAAAATATCTCAACGCCCAGGGCACTGATTGGAGAAATTGCCTTGTGTAGCGTGCCGCCTTTCGGATCTGATGTTACACGGGTGTGTTGACTGTCTGTGCTCACTAAAGCTCCCATGGTACTTATCGTAAGAGTAGGGGTGTTAACCCCAGTGTCCTGACTAAATTCCCAATCTGGCCCTCATACCATAATGGCCACCTTATCTGTTAAGGTGCGTGAATGAGGACCCAAAAGCGAATTAACAAAACAGAGTTACTTTAATGACGAAACACACGTAGGCTCAGATGGACAGGCAGATTCCGACAGGACAGGACAAGGTTAGATGAACAGGCAGATTCCGACAGGACAGGACAAGGTTGCAGCAAACACGACGATAGTCTGGTTCAGGCATGAGTAACACAAACGAGAATCCGACAAAGACAGGAACAAAAACAGAGAGAGATATAGAGGACTAATCAGAGGGAAAAAGGGAACAGGTGGGAAAAGGGGTGACGAGGTAGTTAGGAGGAGACAAGGAACAGCTGGGGGAAAGAGGGGGAGAAAAGGTAACCTAATAACGACCAGCAGAGGGAGACAGGGTGAAGGGAAAGGACAGAAACAAGACACAACATGACAATACATGACAGTACCCCCCCACTCACCGAGCGCCTCCTGGCGCACTCGAGGAGGAAACCTGGCGGCAACGGAGGAAATCATCGATCAGCGCACGGTCCAGCACGTCCCGAGAGGGAACCCAACTCCTCTCCTCAGGACCGTACCCCTCCCAATCTACTAGGTACTGATGACCACGGCCCCGAGGACGCATGTCCAAAATCCTACGGACCCTGTAGATGGGTGCGCCCTCGACAAGGATGGGGGGGGGGGGGGGAGACGAGCGGGGGCGCGAAGAACGGGCTTGACACAGGAGACATGGAAGACCGGGTGGACGCGACGAAGATATCGCGGAAGAAGAAGTCGAACTGCGACAGGATTGATGATCTGGGAAATACGGAACGGACCAATGAACCGCGGGGTCAACTTGCGAGAAGCGGTCTTAAGGGGAAGGTTCTGAGTGGAGAGCCAAACTCTCTGACCGCGACAATATCTAGGACTCTTAGTTCTACGCTTATTAGCAGCCCTCACAGTCTGCGCCCTATAACGGCAAAGTGCAGACCTGACCCTCTTCCAGGTGCGCTCGCAACGTTGGACAAAAGCCTGAGCGGAGGGAACGCTGGACTCGGCGAACTGAGATGAGAACAGCGGAGGCTGGTACCCGAGGCTACTCTGAAAAGGAGATAGCCCGGTCGCAGACGAAGGAAGCGAGTTGTGGGCGTATTCTGCCCAGGGGAGCTGTTCTGACCAAGACGCAGGGTTGCGAAAAGAAAGACTGCGTAAGATGCGACCAATAGTCTGATTGGCCCGTTCTGCTTGACCGTTAGACTGGGGGTGAAAGCCGGAAGAGAGACTGACGGAAGCCCCAATCAAACGGCAAAACTCCCTCCAAAATTGAGACGTGAATTGCGGACCTCTGTCCGAAACGACGTCTGACGGAAGGCCCTGAATTCTGAAAACATTCTCGATGATGATTTGTGCCGTCTCTTTAGCAGAAGGAAGCTTAGCAAGGGGAATAAAATGAGCCGCCTTAGAGAACCTGTCGACAACCGTAAGAATAACAGTCTTCCCCGCTGACGAAGGCAGTCCGGTGACAAAATCTAAGGCGATGTGAGACCACGGTCGAGAGGGAATGGGAAGCGGCCTGAGACGGCCGGCAGGAGGGGAGTTACCGGACTTAGTCTGCGCGCAGACCGAACAAGCAGCCACGAAGCGACGCGTGTCATGCTCCCGGGTGGGCCACCAAAAACGCTGGCGAATGGAAGCAAGCGTACCCCGAACGCCAGGGTGGCCGGCTAACTTGGCAGAGTGAGCCCACTGAAGAACGGCCAGACGAGTAGGAACGGGAACGAAAAGAAGGTTCCTGGGACAAGCGCGCGGCGACGGAGTTTGAGTGAGTGCTTGCTTTACCTGCCTCTCAATTCCCCAGACAGTCAACCCGACAACACGCCCCTCAGGGAGAATCCCCTCGGGGTCAGTGGAGGCTACTGAAGAACTGAAGAGACGAGATAAAGCATCAGGCTTGGTGTTCTTAGAGCCCGGACGATAAGAAATCACGAACTCGAAACGAGCGAAAAACAGCGCCCAGCGCGCCTGACGCGCATTAAGTCGTTTGGCAGAACGGATGTACTCAAGGTTCCTATGGTCAGTCCAAACGACAAAAGGAACGGTCGCCCCCTCCAACCACTGTCGCCATTCGCCTAGGGCTAAGCGGATGGCGAGCAGTTCGCGGTTTCCCACATCATAGTTACGTTCCGACGGCGACAGGCGATGAGAAAAATACGCGCAAGGGTGGACCTTGTCGTCAGAGAGGGAGCGCTGAGAAAGAATGGCTCCCACGCCCACCTCTGACGCGTCAACCTCGACCACGAACTGTCTAGAGACGTCAGGTGTAACAAGGATAGGAGCGGATGTAAAACGATTCTTGAGGAGATCAAAAGCTCCCTGGGCGGAAACGGACCACTTAAAGCACGTCTTGACAGAAGTAAGGGCTGTGAGAGGAGCTGCCACCTGACCGAAATTACAGATGAAACGACGATAGAAGTTCGCGAAGCCGAGAAAGCGCTGCAGCTCGAAGCGTGACTTAGGGACGGGCCAATCAATGACAGCCTGGACCTTAGCGGGATCCATCTTAATGCCTTCAGCGGAAATAACAGAACCGAGAAATGTGACGGAGGAGGCATGAAAAGTGCACTTCTCAGCCTTCACAAAAAGACAATTCTCTAAAAGGCGCTGGAGGACACGTCGAACGTGCTGAACATGAATCTGGAGTGACGGTGAAAAAATCAGGATATCGTCAAGGTAAACGAAAACAAAGATGTTCAGCATGTCTCTCAGGACATCATTGACTAATGCCTGAAAGACAGCTGGAGCGTTAGCGAGGCCGAAAGGAAGAACCCGGTATTCAAAGTGCCCTAACGGAGTGTTAAACGCCGTCTTCCACTCGTCCCCCTCCCTGATGCGCACGAGATGGTAAGCGTTACGAAGGTCCAACTTAGTGAAAAACCTGGCTCCCTGCAGGATCTCGAAGGCTGAAGACATAAGAGGAAGCGGATAACGATTCTTCACTGTTATGTCATTCAGCCCTCGATAATCTATGCAGGGGCGCAGGGACCCGTCCTTCTTCTTAACAAAAAAAAACCCCGCTCCGGCGGGAGAGGAGGAGGGGACTATGGTACCGGCGGCAAGAGCTACAGACAAATAATCTTCGAGAGCCTTACGTTCGGGAGCCGACAGAGAGTATAGTCTACCCCGGGGGGGAGTGGTTCCCGGAAGGAGATCAATACTACAATCATACGACCGGTGTGGAGGAAGAGAGGTGGCCCTGGACCGACTGAACACCGTGCGCAGATCGTGATATTCCTCCGGCACCCCTGTCAAATCACCAGGCTCCTCCTGTGAAGAAGAGACAGAGGAAACAGGAGGGATAGCAGACATTAAACATTTCACATGACAAGAGACGTTCCAGGAGAGGATAGAATTACTAGACCAATTAATAGAAGGATTATGACAAACTAGCCAGGGATGGCCCAAAACAACAGGTGTAAAAGGTGAACGAAAAATTAAAAAAGAAATGGTTTCGCTATGATTACCAGAGACAGTGAGGGTTAAAGGTAGCGTCTCACGCTGAATCCTGGGGAGAGGACTACCATCCAAGGCGAACAAGGCCGTGGGCTCCCTTAACTGTCTGAGAGGAATGTCATGTTCCCGAGCCCAGGTCTCGTCCATAAAACAGCCCTCCGCCCCAGAGTCTATTAAGGCACTGCAGGAAGCTGACGAACCGGTCCAGCGTAGATGGACCGACAAGGTAGTGCAGGATCTTGAAGGAGAGACAGGAGTAGTAGCGCTCACCAGTAGCCCTCCGCTTACTGATGAGCTCTGGCTTTTACTGGACATGAAGTGACAAAATGACCAGCAGAACCGCAATAGAGACAGAGGCGGTTGGTGATTCTCCGTTCCCTCTCCTTAGTCGAGATGCGGATACCTCCCAGCTGCATAGGCTCAGCACCCGAGCCGGCAGAGGAAGATGGTAGTGATGCGGAGAGGGGGGCAACGGAGAACGCGAGCTCCTTTCCACGAGCTCGGTGACGAAGATCAACCCGTCGCTCAATGCGAATAGCGAGTTCAATCAAGGAATCCACGCTGGAAGGAACCTCCCGGGAGAGAATCTCATCCTTTACCTCTGCGCGGAGACCCTCCAGAAAACGAGCGAGCAAAGCCGGCTCGTTCCAGCCACTGGAGGCAGCAAGAGTGCGAAACTCAATAGAGTAGTCTGTTATGGATCGATTACCTTGACATAGGGAAGACAGGGCCCTGGAAGCCTCCTCCCCAAAAACAGATCGATCAAAAACCCGTATCATCTCCTCCTTAAAGTCCTGATACTGGTTAGTACACTCAGCCCTTGCCTCCCAGATTGCCGTGCCCCACTCACGAGCCCGTCCAGTAAGGAGAGATATGACGTAGGCGACACGAGCAGTGCTCCTGGAGTAAGTGTTGGGCTGGAGAGAAAACACAATATCACACTGGGTGAGGAACGAGCGGCATTCAGTGGGCTCCCCAGAGTAACACGGCGGGTTATTGATTCTGGGCTCCGGAGATTCGAAAGCCCTGGAAGTGGCCGGTGGATCGAGGCGGAGATGGTGAACCTGTTCTGTGAGGTTGGAGACTTGGGTGGCCAGGGTCTCAACGGCATGTCGAGCAGCAGACAATTCCTGCTCGTGTCTGCCTAGCATCGCTCCCTGGATCTCGACGGCAGAGTGGAGAGGATCCGAAGTCGCTGGGTCCATTCTTGGTCGGATTCTTCTGTTAAGGTGCGTGAATGAGGACCCAAAAGCGAATTAACAAAACAGAGTTACTTTAATGACGAAACACACGTAGGCTCAGATGGACAGGCAGATTCCGACAGGACAGGACAAGGTTAGATGAACAGGCAGATTCCGACAGGACAGGACAAGGTTGCAGCAAACACGACGATAGTCTGGTTCAGGCATGAGTAACACAAACGAGAATCCGACAAAGACAGGAACAAAAACAGAGAGAGATATAGAGGACTAATCAGAGGGAAAAAGGGAACAGGTGGGAAAAGGGGTGACGAGGTAGTTAGGAGGAGACAAGGAACAGCTGGGGGAAAGAGGGGGAGAAAAGGTAACCTAATAACGACCAGCAGAGGGAGACAGGGTGAAGGGAAAGGACAGAAACAAGACACAACATGACAATACATGACATTATCATCTCCAGCTTCCAATTGGCTCATTCATCCCCCCTCCTCTCCCCTGTAACTATTCCCCAGGTCGTTGCTGTAAATGAGAATGTGTTCTCAGTCAACAAAACAAAGCACAAATTAAAAGTACGTATCTCAAAGCATCGTAGCACCATTTGGGGCAAAAACTCAATTTACCCAGTTGCGGCCCACTTTTTGGATGCAAACCACTCGATTTCGTCTCTGCGTTATATTGGCATCGAACATGTCACCCTCCCTAGGAGAGGGATATATTTCAAAATACTTGAAAATGTATAATCTTTCATCGTGGTTAGCTAGCCAGACAACTTAGCATGTGTCCCTATAACATAACATGGGGTTTGATTAACTTGCTAATCAATTAGCATTCGCACCAGTGGCTATTTTCAGTAGCTAGCAAACATTAAAAAGAGGATAATGAGGATAACTGGCCAGCTCAGCTAGCCATCTTAACATTGCTTCATCCCGCAACGTGCCATCTGTAAACAATGGCTCATTGCGGGACTAAGCAAGATATAACATATGCAACTGTCTAGCTAGTTAGCAATATAGATAGAAAGGAAAATGATTGATACAGTTGAGACAACATATTTACATGTAGCTATCTTGGCATTTTAACTGTAGACTCTTAGCTACCGGTGTATGGATTATGATGATTCATAGCAGACAAACTTTCAAAATAATCCTTCCCACTCGACTTCAACCAGTGCAGACTGCTTTAACCACAGAAGACAGCTGTGTTGATATTAGCAGCTGTATTCAGGACAGCTGTATTCAGCAGTTGTATTGAAAGCTGTAGCTACATGTAGTCAATCAAATGTATAAGCTATGATGAACTACATGTAGTCCATGATGAAAATTTTCTTAAATCCAATGGCTATTTCAAATATCCGCAGTACCAGAGCATTATGTGCCATTTGACAGAGAAGCATTCTGTCACGCTGGTATCATTGAGTCGGGAGACAGACGCAGGAATGCGTAATAGTTTTTTTTATTACACCCAAATTACGTCGTGCAGTGTAAAGGCATGGGGACGAAGACCAAACAAACGCTATACAAAACACAGGGTAGAAACCCAAACAAAAGAGCCAGGAGTACCTTGAATAAATAACACAAGCGTACAATGATTAACACATGGGACCCGAAATCTGCACAATCCACAATGGCACAAAAGCCAAAACACACAGCACGGGTACTCACATGCACCAACAGACATTGTCACAACAATCAACCACCCAATGGAAACTGAAGAGCACGTATATACAAATTCAATCAGTGGGAATCAGTGGGCCAGGTGTGCGTAATGACGGTTCCGGAGGGATCCGTGACACCTTCAGCCATTATCTCAACCAATCATGGCTGAGCAAGATTCTGTATTTTCTCCATTTCTTAACAGCTTCGTGATTTCACATGTTATTTACATTTACAGATTACATACAAGTTTGTTATTAAGGCACATGAAGGTTTACAGCAATAATCTACGAGAGACCTTTAGTCATTTTAAGACACTTATTTGATCTCAAAGGCAGAATAAAACCTTTTTTTCAATAAAGTTCCTAGAGAATAAATATAGCTGAAACAACCACATCTCTGCACTTAATAAGGTTAAGCCATGAAAACATTGTCTTGATGAGTTCGTTTTTTGTTGTGCAGTTGCTGCACAGTATGAATATATAATATGTAAATAGTATTACTATCTAGATGTCCACACTCTAAACCGGATGACCCAATATGATGACTTAACAGTACCATGCAGCCACGGTAGAACTGGGTGAGTGACTCTATTAACCTAGAACGCATGGAAGTCTATTAAACACTCCTGATAAGGTTTCTATCTTATATAATGAAGGTCCTTGGGTTTAAAATGAGTGAGAGTTGTGCTTGTACTGTGTGCTGTAATAATCCTTGTTAAATGTGCTTACATTCTTTTACTAATGTGCTTGGCTGGAGGTGAGGCTAATCTTAATCTGTCGTGAGCCATTAGTGTGAACATGTGATGGCTGGGCTTTCTCTCACTGTGAAGGATCAGCATGGTAGCACATACCAATACAAGATAAGTCCCATGGTCTGTATGGAGAAGCCAATCATATGAGATGGGGATTTGGTGCAATGTATTATAATGTGAAACCCCTCTGTGTGTACAGAAAGGAAATTATGAGAGGTGGGAAGCGTGAGAGCATGTGAATGTTCCATGACAACCAAAGTATGTGACAGGCTTCCAAGTGACGCAGGGGTCTAAGACACTGCATCTCAGTGCTAGGGGCATCACTATAGACAACCTGGTTCGAATCCAGACTGTATCACAACCGGTCGTGATTGGGAGTCCCATAGAGCGGTGCACAATTAGCCCAGCGTGGTCTCAGTTTAGCTGGTGTGGGCTGTCATTGTACATAAGAATTTTTTATTCAGTGACTTGCCAAGTTAAATAAAAATAAATAAACGTGGGGTTGAGTTAAGATGGCGGCTATTTTCAGTAAATGTGTTAACCTTTGAGTTCCTTTTAATTGGCCGCGGCCGTGTATTCATCTGAAAGTCAATGTAATACAGTACAATGAGGGCCCACAAATAACCCAACGCCAGCCTGTTTTGAATGTCTCTCTTTCCGCCGCGCTGCCTCTCCCTCTTGTTCTCTCCCCTGGCCCTTCACTGACTCTAACAAGGTGCCTTAAAGGCAGGGGCGTAGAAGCGACTTTGACATTGGAACACACACAACAAATGCAGGTTTTAAATGCTAATTTCAAGTCACTTTTGAGAAAGGGAGATACTGAGTCAGTTGTACAACTGAATGCATTTAACTGAAATGTGTCCTCTGCATTTCACCCAACCTCTAGGAATCAGAGCAGTGTGGGGGGCTGCCATAATCCACGTATCCACGTCTTCAGTGCCCGGGGAACAGTGGGTTAACTGCTTTCCACAGGGACAGAATGACAGATTTGTACTTTGTCAGCTCTGGGATTCGATCCAGCAACCATTTGGTTACTGGCCCAATGCTCTAACCACTAGGTTACCTGCAGACAAATCTCAACTGCCACTAAGCTATGCGGAATTGTTTTAAGAAGGTCATACAAAGGACCATTTAGCTATTTGATTTGATTTTAAGACAATAACAGATTCACTACATGGAACAACAGATTGTCCCCCCAAAATATCAAAAGGAAGTTTGCGCTGAGGTGTCTGTCCTATATTTGAGAGATATAAGAACGATCAGGAAACATACTGTATAAATACTGAACAAAAACCAACATGCAACAATTTCAGAGATTTTCCTGAGTTACAGTTCATATAAGGAAATCAGTCAATTGAAATATATTCATTAGGCCCTAATCTATGGATTTCACATAACTGGGAATACAGATATGCATTTGTTGGTTACAGATGCCTTAAAAAGAATACCAGTCAGTATCTGGTGTGACCAGCATTTGCCTCAAGCAGCGCAACACATGTCCTTCACATATAGTTGACCAGGCAGTTGATTGTGGCCTGTGGAATGTACTGTAGTCCCACTCCTCTTCAATGGCTGTGCGAAGTTGCTG
This sequence comes from Oncorhynchus mykiss, assembly GCF_057628025.1. NCBI lineage: Eukaryota > Metazoa > Chordata > Actinopteri > Salmoniformes > Salmonidae > Oncorhynchus > Oncorhynchus mykiss. The sequence goes on along the minus strand of NC_143035.1, from coordinate 6,363,513 downwards.
GATATTGGCGGGAACAGGAACACGCTGTCGTACATGTCAATCCAGAGCATCCAATGGGTGACATCTCTTGTGAGTATGCAGGCCATGGAAGAACTGGGACATTTTCAGCTTCAAAGAATTATGTTCAGATCCTTGCGACATGGGGCCTAGCATTATCATGCTGAAACATGAGGTGATGGCGGCGAATGAATGGAACAACAATAAGACTCAGGATCTCATCACTGTGTCTCTCTGCATTAAAATATCCATGCCATAACCCCACTGGGGAAATCTGTTCACAATGTTGACATCAACAAACCAAATGACGCCACACACGTGGTCTGAAGTTGTGAGGCCAGTTGGACGTAGTGCCAAATTCTTTAAAACGATGTTGGAGGTGGCTTATGGTAGATAAATTAACATTCCTATTTTCTGGCAACAGCTCTGGTGGACATTCCTGCATCAGCATGGCAATTGCACGCTCCCTCAACTTGAGACATCTGTGGCATTGTGGTGTGACAAAACTGCACATTTTAGAGTTACCTAGCTAACAAAACAGTACACGTTAACTTGAAATGAAAATGACTCTGACTAAATTAGTAACGTGTAATATCTGTAAGCTAGTCTATCACACATAGATGGACACTTCTCCCACTCTGTCACAGATGTCATGGTTGTCCTTAGTTTGTAGATGTAACAGTAATCCAAAGACAGGTATTTTATACAACAGCCTTCTGTATGTTTTCTTTTCAACTCTGTCTGCATATTTGCAATCAAACGCCACAATTATCTCTATCATATATAGCTATCATACTCTAATTCAACTGATTTCAAAACTCGGTCCTCCAGAAAGTGGAGAGTAACACTCATGCAGTTTTACTACGTGTTATTTTTCAAAAAAGCTGCGTTATAAACATACACATACTGACCAGCTCATATTATAGACAGAAGCGTGCTACATGGCAGACCAATCCAAACTCATCTCTCGGCTTGTCCAGCCCACTCATTATTCACTCATTATCTCAGCCAATCATGGCTAGTGGAAAGGTTGCTGACTTTTTCCGTGGCTAAATCAACTAGGCTCGTAATTTAACAATTGTATTTGTATTTACAGATCGCGTACAAGTTTGTTATTAAGGAACATGAAAGTTCAGAAGTTCCAGAATGCATTTCTGCCAAAAAACATGGTTCTCCTGTGAATTAGTGACCCGTGACATTCGCCTAGTTTCTTGAAACGAGTCACACAATTTTTTTCAACTGGTAGCAGGGGACCTTCAGGCAAGTCTTGTGAGGCCTGTGTGCATCCTATGGACTGTATTTGTTTGTGAGAATCTCACCATTTCACAGAGGGGTCATATTAGTGTGTAGCCCAAACTGTTCAGACGCTACACACAGAAGTCGGCTGATCGAGAGTCTAATTTTTTCATAGAGGTATCATAATAGTTTGTAAGCCAAACCGGCTAGACTCTACAGACTGTTTTTAGAGAAGACAGACAAACACTGCTCTAGCTCTGTTACCTTTCGGTGCAGATGCGGAAGTGCGACATCAGCAGATGCGGTGGATTGAGACGCATCCAGTGCAAAAAAACCAAGATATCTCTAGTTTAAAGTGACAGATTTTTATGTGGCGCGGACATCGACTCTAGGAGGGTTTAATACCAGTGTGACCGTTAATGTGGATATATTCAATTAAACAACTATTTTGTACTATTTCTCTATTAATGTATGATTCATTTCCTAGTCATTTTCTCACTTCCCCCATGTCAGGTTGTTACTACTGCATATATCGTCATGGCAGCCACTCTCCTGCATGAAGTTAACACATGCAATACACCCTCTACACTTAAGCTGCTATAATTTCATCAGAGATCTTAAATGATAATTCAGATTTATTCACACTATGACAGACCATCAGTCTATGAACTCTATGGGCTTGAAGAGACACTTCTCACTGTTGGTTTGTGGCCTCTCTCTCTCCCTCTCTGACTGTCTGTCTGGTCAGGCTGTCATTCTCCTGCCACGATCATAACAACGCCAAACAAAGTCTGAACACATGGAACACAGCTTCATGACCCATAATCACTTTGATGAAGTTAAAGACATTTAAGCTGAAAGCACTCACATTTGCCAGCTAGTTTGCCAAGGTGTGAGGGCAGTTGCCAAGAACCTTACTTACAGTCTTTTAACTCTTATGTCCTATTTTTTTATCTTCTTGACTGGTGGCACATCCATTGTTAACTTGCTGACCCTATGATGAAGGCGAAGACAGTGATTGTGCAAGTAATTCTGTAGCTAACAAGTATTCATGGATATTTCACACAGCCAAACTACCCAGCGTTAGCTAGTTTGATAAAACCTGACACAGCTAAAAATGACTAACCAGACAATTTAAAGCTAACTAACTACTAATATGTCAACGTTTATTCTCATTCATGCACCTTTTACTTAAACTTACTGTGTTGTTGCCAAAAACAATTACTCTATCCGGTGCGGTGAGTAATGATGGTGGTGCTGCACAGTACTTTTTCTCTCACTAACACTCTGCCTCACTGCTTGTAACAACTGAGAGTGAGAACAAAGCAGTCAGTGGGGGCGGGGGAAGTGACTCACGTTCCAGCAGCGTAGGCCTTTTCAAAATTAAAATCTGGTGACTCCTTTTTTGAAGTCTTTTTATATATTGGGGGAACCATTTTACCTGCTTCTAGCACTGGGAGGACATGTGCCCTCTCTCACACACACACTCCTACGCCCCTTGCTTAAAGGCAATGTTTTCTCCTTTGTCTGGTGTTTCTGTCTTTAGATGTTGATTACCCCTTCAGCAGCACAGACACCCGGCTATTGAATGGCTCACATCAGCCCACAAGCAGGGCTGGTTAGAGAGAAGGAACAGAGAGCGAGAAAGAGAGAGAGAGAGAGGGAGAGGAGAGAATAACAGATCATGTAATAGAGGAGAGAGGAAGCTGGTAATGACTTCTAATGACTCCGTCTAACTCACATTGATCACGACTTCTAGGAAACAACGAGAGTGCATCACTCCAGGTTCACATTTAATAACACATGTACATCTGTACCCTCCTCACTGCCTCCGTAAGCAGCATCTCTGAGACAAACAGAGAGGCAATTAGCTACTAGTTCAGATCTAGCATCTTCAAGCAGTAATAAAGGCCTACATTGATCCAGGGAGATGAGACTGAAAGTCTGAGAGTTCAACTTCAGAGATAATTGATGTAGTTCTGTAATTCTGTCCTTGAGCTGTTGTAGTCTGAAATGTTCTGTATTATGTCAGGTGTATGTTGTGTGTGGACCCCAGGAATTGTAGCTGCTGCTTTTGCAACAGCTAATGTGAATCCAAACTTCAGACTGTGTGGGCTGGTCACTGTTAAATGAAATTCTAACCATATACTCACTATAGTGCTAGTGTACAGTATGGACTTCCCTTCCCAAGAGTCACAATATTGTTGTGTGATAGCCAAGATAAATCAAACTGGACTAAGACTTATTTAGGTAAACTCGATGAGTGATGTGAAGCAACACCAACTGAAGAGGGTTCGTTCACCCCCCCCCCCCCCCCCCCCCCTGGGTGCACGTTTTGGTTTTCGATGGCTAAGTGGGTGGTTTGTTGTTATTTTGTCCACTGAAGGCTCTTCTTTCTTAATGTCTGCTGTCGTGGAATGGAGTCATAGATGAGTGTGTCTTACAGAGCACTTACTCTCATTTCCTGTTTCAGTAAACACACACACACATGTTTGTTTTACTATCCTTGTGGGGACCCCAAATAAATGTCCTTATAAAAAAAAAAGTATTTTCCCTAACCCTTAACCTAACCCTAACCTTAACCCTAACCTTATTGCGAAATCCCTAACCCTAAAACGTAACCTAACCCTGCCTCCTAACTCTATACCTAATCACTAACCCTTCTGGTCCCCGCAAGGACAGCAAAATCATACCACACACATACGTTGATCACTTCAAGGTAGAGGATGGAAGAGAGACCAAAGCTAAGTAATGTGCAGCAGGAAATTAATAACCATCAGTCCAAGCCAGTACTTTGATTTGGTTGCGTTGCTCAGTATGTGAAGGATTTCATGTGTGGCAGACTTTGGTCAAATCTTTCATGTTTGTATGAGGCATCCTCTGAGCCTGCCTATGTCAAGAAAGTTAAGGAAATATTATCCAGAGTGGAAATGTTGATTAACTTTTGATTACACATTCACTGGTTTGAATCAGTGTTTTTTTTTATTCCTCCGAATTGTAAAGTGGTGTTATATCATCCCACTTCATCCCATTCCTCCTTTCCCTATTTTGGGCGGCAGGTAGCCTGGCTGGTAGGAGCGTTGGGCCAGTAACCGAAAGGTTGTTGGATCAAATCCCTGAGTTGACAAGGCAAAAATCTGTCGTTCTGCCTCTGAGCTAGGCAGTTAACCCACTGTTCCCTGGGCGCCAATGATGTGGATGTTGATTAAGGCAGTCCCCCACACCTCTCTGATTCAGAGGGATTGGGTTAAATGCAGAAGTCACATTGCAGTTGAAGGCATTCAGTTGTACAACTGACTAGTTATCTCCCATTCATCAACTCAGAAAGTAGACCGTGACGTGATGAGAGAGAGTGAGGTTGGATGCAATCCACGGTGGTTTGTCAACAATGCTTCCAACATTTGCAGAGATTGTGGATGTTGGTGCTGCAGATGTCGGTGCTGTGGAAGTCTACATGTGAAATTTTGAATTACCTTTTCAAAGTCAAGTGCAATTGTTTTCCCTAAAACACACATTGTATTGAATCCCGGCCAGCAAGGCGTTGGTGGACATGTTTCAGTAGGCAGGTCACTACATTCACTATATTGCTTGTCTTATAAGGCAACATCACGTCTAAGGAGAGTCTGTCCACGGCTGTCTGTGATTCCATATCTTATATTCAGACAGTTTGAAAGCAGTGAGAGTTTGATTCAGAGTTTGATTCATACTGTTTTGCTTTGGTCTCCCCGTTGTTATCAAAGACTGAGGATGTTTGTTGACTCATCTTGCTGATCAAGGAATTGAATCAATTACTCTCATAAACAGTGGCCCGGTTAACATTAATGTCAGTTTTCCATTGGGACTCACAGAGTGATGCACTGGGCCTAAAATCTATTGTTTGCTGCTGGAAATATGTCATTTTTGATAAGAAATGACAATTATCCCGTAATTACACCGTACACCAGCAAGTTTCAAATGAATAAAAAAAACTGAGACTGATTGTTTGGTTTGAAACATCTATTTCTGGCAAGAAAATACACTTTGAGCATTCTTCAAAATGTGTGTACTAAGATAACATAAGACATATGAGTTTGTTGTTGTAGAATTTCACTCTCTCTCCCCTCACTACGATTAAACACTGTCCTAGAGAGCTCCAGCAAACGTTTCTTAAAAAAAATATGCCAGATAACATATGCAGAGTAGAATAGCTGTTTGTCGTTCATCACCACATGTTCCACCAGACCACTTTTCATGTGCAAATCCACTGGTCTCGTGTGGCACGATCGGGTGCGTATATGGACAGAAGAAAAATAATATTAGAAGAAATGCACGTGTACAGTACCCATGAGAGGTGGAGATGTGCAGGATCCATCAATAAAAGTAATTAGTAAGTATTGATAAGGCTAGTTTTCTCTGCTTGCCTTAACCCTCCTGTGTATTACAGCATACCATATCAATCCACTGAACCCTTATCCACTCACATTACAATAGAGCAGGATTGAGCCAGATGAAGATCCATGTGTTTAGTACAGGAGAATAGCATAGGCAGGATCCCCCTACCCCTGATCGATTTACTCAATTGTTTTACCCTAAGTACAGGGGTTTTACATAGGAAAAGAGACCCCAAAACAGTGCACCCCTACAACCATTACAATCTCCCCTACTCACATTACAATGCAACAAAAGTTAATGTTCCATTATCGTCATGTCTATATTAGGTTTTGATTGGCCAATGCATGTTAAAAATACATTTTCCTTTCCTCTTTTCTCCGTCAATACTCAATTTTCCTGAACAAAATTTGGCAGCTCGGCTGAGAACTCCATTCCCTAAATGGACACCAGATAGTGCTGTGATCTTCCAAAAAGGGGGATTAAAATATTAGCATTATCCCATAGGTGAGATCTCAGGAGAAATTTAAGAAATTCCACTAAATAGTCAACAGTTAACCTGAATTCACAGAGAAAGATTAAGTATCAGAAGTGCTTTACATTTGAATATCCGAGAAAGGTGTTGTTGATGTAATTCAAATCCATATTTTCAATCTTTTCCATAAATAAATATCTGCTATCTTTTCCATAAAAAAATGAAGGAAACCTAAGTAATTACATATAGATCATTACAGTCTCATTCAAAGTGAGAAATGCAGCATGTCTTGATTGGATATCTATTTTTTTCTATGTTCGGGGCTGTGATATATCAAACTGAAACCTAGCTACAGTATGGTCATCTACAGTATATATCTAGCCTGTATAATACTTTTTGACCTATTTGCCGATCAGTAATGTTAGCTAGCTGTCCAGCCTGTTCCATCCTGCTCATACAACCAGATTGCAATGCCTGGGCAGCAAGAAAGCTAAATATTGATGGTAATGAAGAGACATTATTGAAGTCGAAGTTGGATATTAGTAGTGCTGTAGCAAAGGATCTACACTGCTCAAAAAAATAAAGGGAACACTAAAATAACACATCCTAGACCTGAATGAAGAAAATATTCTTATTAAATACTTTTTTCTTTACATAGTTGAATGTGCTGACGACAAAATCACACAAAAATCATCAATGGAAATCAAATTTATCAACCCATGGAGGTCTGGATTTGGAGTCACACTCAAAATTAAAGTGGAAAATCACACTACAGGCTGATCCAACTTTGATGTAATGTCCTTAAAACAAGTCAAATGAGGCTCAGTAGTGTGTGTGGCCTCCACGTGCCTGTATGACCTTCCTACAACACCTGGGCATGCTCCTGATGAGGTGGCGGATGGTCTCCTGAGGGATCTCCTCCCAGACCTGGACTAAAGCATCTGCCAACTCCTGGACAGTCTGTGGTGGATGGAGCGAGACATGATGTCCCAGATGTGCACAATTGGATTCAGGTCTGGGGAACGGGCGGTCCATAGCATCAATGCCTTCCTCTTGCAGGAACTGCTGACACACTCCAGCCACATGAGGTCTAGCATTGTCTTGCATTAGGAGGAACCCAAGGCCAACCGCACCAGCATCTGTTCTCACAAGGGGTCTGAGGATCTCATCTCGGTACCTGATGGCAGTCAGGCTACCTTTGGCGAGCACATGGAGGGCTGTGCGGCCCCCCAAAGAAATGCCACCCCACACCATGACTGACCCACCGCCAAACCGGTCATGCTGGAGGATGTTGCAGGCAGCAGAATGTTCTCCACGGCGTCTCCAGACTCTGTCACGTCTGTCACATGTGCTCAGTGTGAACCTGCTTTCATGTGTGAAGAGCACAGGGTGCCAGTGGCGAATTTGCCAATCTTGGTGTTCTCTGGCAAATGCCAAACGTCCTGCACGGTGTTGGGCTGTAAGCACAACCCCCACCTGTGGACGTCGGGCCCTCATACCACCCTCATGGAGTCTGTTTCTGACCGTTTGAGCAGACACATGCACATTTGTGGCCTGTTGGAGGTGATTTTGCAGGGCTCTGGCAGTGCTCCTCCTGCTCCTCCTTGCACAAAGGCGGAGGTAGCGGTCCTGCTGCTGGGTTGTTGCCCTCCTACGGCCTCCTCCACGTCTCCTGATGTACTGGCCTGTCTCCTGGCGGCGCCTCCATGCTCTGGACACTATGCTGACAGACACAGCAAAACTTCTTTCCACAGCTAGCATTGATGTGCCATCCTGGATGAGCTGCACTACCTGAGCCACTTGTGTGGGTTGTAGACTCCATTTCATGCTACCACTAGAGTGAAAGCACCGCCAGCATTCAAAAGTGACCAAAACATCAGCCAGGAAGCATAGGAACTGAGAAGTGGTCTGTGGTTATCACCTGCAGAACCACTCCTTTATTGGGGGTGCCTTGCTAATTGCCTATAATATCCACCTGTTGTCTATCCCATTTGCATAACAGCATGTGAAATGTATTGTCAATCAGTGTTGCATCCTAAGTGTACAGTTTGATTTCACAGAAGTGTGATTGACTTGGAGTTACATTGTGTTGTTTAAGTGTTCCCTTTATTTTTTTGAGCAGTGTATTATATAGACAGCTCACTTACGTCAGGTCAGACAAGCCTACATGAAATAGCAATTGCGTCAACCCAACATATTAGCTAATCAAAACAATTCCCGTTGTGCACTAACACTGATGTTCCATCTAACATTTACACCAGTGAGGTTCAAGTCCTTGGCTTGCTTCACTTTCTGGCAAGTGTAATTCATTCTCGAAACACAGTGGGCAGGTGATGAGACCAGTTACAGAAAGTACAATACCAAAACAGAGGAGAAAGTAATGACAACATTTCAAGTCAACCTGAACAACACTGTAATTGAGTCATTTGTATAATCCACATGAACCTATTCAACCTTACATGTAACACATACAATTAAGTTTGTTGGTGATGTGGACACCAAAGAACTTGAAGCTCTCAACCTGCTCCAATCCAGCCCCGTCGATGACAATGGGTCAGAAGTTTACATACACTAAGTTGACTGTGCCTTTAAACAGCTTGGAAATTTCCAGAAAATTATGTCATGGCTTTAGCAGCTTTTGATAAGCAAATTGACATAATTTGAGTCAATTGGAGGTGTACCTGTGGATTTATTTCAAGGCCTACCTTCAAACTGAGTGCCTCTTTGCTTGACATTATGGGAAAATCAAAAGAAATCAGTCAAGACCTCAGGAATAAAATTGTAGACCTCCACAAGTCTGGTTCATCCTTGGGAGCAATTTCCAAACACCTGAAGGTACCACTTTCATCTGTACAAACAATAGTACACAACTATTAACACCATGGGATCATGCAGCCGTCATACCGCTCAGGAAGGATACGCAATTCTGTCTCCTAGAGATGAATGTACTTTGGTGTTAAAAGCGCAAATCAATCCCAGAACAACAGCAAAGGACATTGTGAAGATGCTGGAGGAAACAGGTACAAAAGTATCTATATCCACAGTAAAACGAGTCCTATATCGACATAACCTGAAACTCCGCTCAGCAAGGAAGAAGCCACTGCTCCAAAACCACCATAAAAAAGACAGACTACGGTTTGCAACTGCACATGGGGACAAAGATTGTACTTTTTGGAGAAATGTCCTCAGGTCTGATGAAACAAAAATAGAACTGTTTGGCCATAATGACCATCGTTATGTTTGGAGGAAAAAGGGGGAGGCTTGCATGCCGAAGAACCCCATCCCAACGGTGAAGCATGGGGGTGGCAGTATCATGCTGTGGGGGTGCTTTTCTGCAGGAGGGACATGGTGCACTTCACAAAACAGATGGCATCATGAGGAGGACAATTATGTGGATATATTGAAGCAGCATCTCAAGACATCAGTTAAAGTTAAAGCTTGGTCGCAAATGGGTCTTCCAAATGGACAATGACCCCAAGCATACTTCCAAAGTTGTGGCAAAATGGTTTAAGAACAACAAACTCAAGGTATTGGAGTGGCCATGACAAAGCCCTGACCTGCGAACAAGGAGGCCTTACAACCCTGATTCAGTTTTACCAGCTCTGTCAGCAGGAATGGGCCAAAATTCAGCCAACTTATTGTGGGAAGCTTGTGGAAGGCTTCCCGAAACGTTTGACCTAAGTTAAACAATTTAAAGGCATTGCTACCAAATACTAATTGAGCATATGTAATCTTCTCACCCACTGGGAATGCGATGAAAGAAATAATATTTGAAATAAATCATTCTCTCTATTGTTATTCTGACATTTCACATTCTTAAAATAAAGTGGTGATCGTAACTGACCCAAGACAGGGACTTTTCACTAGGATTAAATGTCAGAAATTGTGAAAACTTTGTTTAAATGCATTTGCCTAAGGTGTATGTAAACTTCCAACTTCAACTGTACATAGGCTTGAAATCACTGGTCACTTTAATAAATGGAACACTAGTCACTTTAATAATGTTTACATATTTTGCATTACTCATCTCATATGTATGTACTGTATTCAATTCTACTGTATCTTAGTCTATGCCACCCATATATTTATATCTTCTTAATTCCATTCCTTTACTTAGATTTGTGTGTTTTTTGGGTACATGTTGTGAAATTGTTAGATATTATTTGTTAGATATTACTGCACTGTCAGAGCAAGAAGCACAAGCATTTCACTACACATGCAATAACATCTGCTAAACACGTGTACAGTGCCTTGCGAAAGTATTCGGCCCCCTTGAACTTTGCGACCTTTTGCCACATTTCAGGTTTCAAACATAAAGATATAAAACTGTATTTTTTTGTGAAGAATCAACAACAAGTGGGACACAATCATGAAGTGGAACGACATTTATTGGATATTTCAAACTTTTTTAACAAATCAAAAACTGAAAAATTGGGCGTGCAAAATTATTCAGCCCCCTTAAGTTAATACTTTGTAGCGCCACCTTTTGTGGCGATTACAGCTGTAAGTCGCTTGGGGTATGTCTCTATCAGTTTTGCACATCGAGAGACTGAATTTTTTTCCCATTCCTCCTTGCAAAACAGCTCGAGCTCAGTGAGGTTGGATGGAGAGCATTTGTGAACAGCAGTTTTCAGTTCTTTCCACAGCTTCTCGATTGGATTCAGGTCTGGACTTTGACTTGGCCATTCTAACACCTGGATATGTTTATTTTTGAAACATTCCATTGTAGATTTTGCTTTATGTTTTGGATCATTGTCTTGCTGGAAGACAAATCTCCGTCCCAGTCTCAAGTCTTTTGCAGACTCCATCAGGTTTTCTTCCAGAATGGTCCTGTATTTGGCTCCATCCATCTTCCCATCAATTTTAACCATCTTCCCTGTCCCTGCTGAAGAAAAGCAGGCCCAAACCATGATGCTGCCACCACCATGTTTGACAGTGGGGATGGTGTGTTCAGGGTGATGAGCTGTGTTGCTTTTACGCCAAACATAACGTTTTGCATTGTTGCCAAAAAGTTCAATTTTGGTTTCATCTGACCAGAGCACCTTCTTCCACATGTTTGGTGTGTCTCCCAGGTGGCTTGTGGCAAACTTTAAACAACACTTTTTATGGCTATCTTTAAGAAATGGCTTTCTTCTTGCCACTCTTCCATAAAGGCCAGATTTGTGCAATAAACGACTGATTGTTGTCCTATGGACAGAGTCTCCCACCTCAGCTGTAGATCTCTGCAGTTCATCCAGAGTGATCATGGGCCTCTTGGCTGCATCTCTGATCAGTCTTCTCCTTGTATGAGCTGAAAGTTTAGAGGGACGGCCAGGTCTTGGTAGATTTGCAGTGGTCTGATACTGCTTCCATTTCAATATTATTGCTTGCACAGTGCTCCTTGGGATGTTTAAAGCTTGGGAAATATTTTTGTATCCAAATCCGGCTTTAAACTTCTTCACAACAGTATCTCATTTAGGTCAACATTGGATCATTCAGAGATCCTCATTGAACTTCTGGAGAGAGTTTGCTGCACTGAAAGTAAAGGGGCTGAATAATTTTGCACGCCCAATTTTTCAGTTTTTGATTTGTTAAAAAAGTTTGAAATATCCAATAAATGTCGTTCCACTTCATGATTGTGTCCCACTTGTTGTTGATTCTTCACAAAAAAATACAGTTTTATATCTTTATGTTTGAAGCCTGAAATGTGGCAATAGGTCGCAAAGTTCAAGGGGGCCGAATACTTTCGCAAGGCACTGTATGTGACCATTCAGTTTGATTTGATTTTGGTTATGTGGATTATAATTCATGATACTTTTTTGTGGAAGTTCATACATTTTTCGCAAAGGGCAAATCAAGTCTGACATTTCAAAGTGGAAATTACTAACTTTTGAAGCTCTTTTAATTTTTAAACCTCAAATACACTACAAGTTTGCATTTCCTGGCATGCAGGAAAATTCTCAGCAACAAAACTGATCAAAACATCTGTAGGGTGGCCTGTGAGGTAGCCTGTGTACCTGCAGGTGCAGACTGGAAGCTCGTTGTGCGCAGAGTTCTGTTGGTCTGTACAGGATTCTCTGGGCTTAAGGGGAAATCCTGGGCAACACTGAGAATGAGGCTACGGGAAGGACAGAAAATTGGTATGATTGTATCAATAAGGTATCAGTATATATACAGGTATGCCAGCAGGGAATGAGGTGTTTGTGGAGGGAAATACGGAAACTAAACTTTCTAAAAACAGTATAATGAGCTGAAGGGAGGATATGTTGAACATCTCACTGGCATCCCAGCCATTAGACTAACTGAGAGATATTCAAGGGAATTGTGGTTAGTGTGTGCGTGTGTGTGTGTGTGTGTGTGTGTGTGTCTCACCATGTGTGCGTGTGTGTCTCACCATGTGTGTGTCACATTGTGTGTGTGTGTCACCAGAATAAAGCTCTCTCTGTTGCCAACTCCTCTGTCCTACCTGCTAAAGCGACTGTGCTCCCAAGTCACCCTTGATGAGCTGATTTCTGTGTCTGTGAATGTAACCACTCTCACACACACACACACACACACACACATACACATACACACACACATTAATGCTCAAATGTTTTGTACGATATTTGGACTCCTCAGTCCACGTTAGTTTTTCTCATAATACAGCTCACAAAGAGATAGAGACAGAGAAAGGAGAGATGTAACTGTAAATCAACCATACAATAACTACAAACAATTAACACACCATTTAGTAATTAGGAATTGATGATTCATCATAATGAATGACTCCAGCTACTCAGAAAGTTTAAAGTTTAAAGTTTTTAATGTCACATGCAGAAGTACTGTGAAATGCCTGTCTTGCAAGCTCTAATCTCAACAGTGCAGTAATCAATAATAATTTGATACCAAAAATAATAAGGTAGAACAAAAACACATGAGATACTGCATAAAAATAATAAATAAGAAGAATACTATAAAGTAAGTAAGCATACCATATACAAGGTCAGTTCCAGTACCATATTTACAAAGTGCAGAGATGCTCGATCGATAGAGGTAGATACTGTATGTATAAGATGTAAGATGACTAGGCATCAGGATATATGATAAACAGAGTAGCAGCAGCAGTGTATGTGATGGTTGTATGTGAGTGGGTATGTGTAGAGTCAGTATAAATGTATGTGTGTGCAAATGATGGAGTGAGTGTTTGTATGCATGTTGGAGTATTAGTGAACAAAGTGTGTAGGGCCTTGTGAGTGAGCATAGAGACTAGGGCTGTTGCAGTGACCGTATTACCACCACACCTGCGGTCACGGTTCATTAAGGCAGTCAAATTCCACATGACCGTTTATTCACGGTAATTAGGTTCCTCCAAGCTCTGATGCTGCTGCTGCTTATTAGTATCCTACCAAACTTGCTAACTGCCTGGTACTCAGCACACTATTGTCCCTCTAATCACTGACGTCAATGCAAATGTTTTCGAAAATCTAATCAAACACTTCATGAGAGCCCATGAGCTCATGTTGCCCAACATTTCAATAGGCTATGCAATTGCGTGAGAAAACAGAGTGATGGCCCCTTATAAAAAGACAAAGATCCCACCAGCTTTCTATAGGCTAGGAATACTGTATCTATATCTCAACTATCCTAATATTAATTTTAAGCACATTGCTTATATTTACAACAGGAATATAGCCTACCTGGCTGGCATGAAAATAACCTATGGAGAAAAGCGTTCTCCATTCGCTATTTACTGTAGTGCATAGATTTCACGTCTTTTTTCCCCGCTGCCCCTGTTTTGATAAAGGTGCATGATCATGGTCCATTCTAAATCAAATCAAATTTCACACATATATTATTTAGTATACAATGGCTTGCGAAAGGATTCACTCCCCTTGGCATTATTTCCTCTTTTGTTACCTTCCAACCAGGAATTAAAATGGATTTGGGGGGGGGGGTTGTATCGTTTGATTTACACAAAATGCCTACCAGTTTGAAGATGCAAAATGTTTTTAATTGTGGAACAAACAAGAAATAAGACAAAAAATGGAAAACTTGAGCGTGCATAACTATTCACTCCCCCAAAGTCAATACTTTGTAGACTTTGGGGGGGGGGGGGGGGGGTGAAGTCTTTTGGGGTATATCTCTATAAGCTTGGCACATCTAGCCACTGGGAGTTTTTCCCATTCCTCAAGACAAAACTGCTCCAACTCCTTCAAGTTGGATGGGTTCAGCTGGTGTACGGCAATCTTTAAGTCATACCACAGATTTGACTAGGCCATTCCAAGACATTTAAATGTTTCCTCTTAAACCACTCAATTGTTGCTTTAGCAGTATGCTTGGGTCATTGTCCTGCTGGAAGGTGAACCTCCATCCCAGTATTAAATCTCTGGAAGACTGAAACATGTTTCCCTCAATAATTTCCCTGTATTTAGCGCCATCCATCATTCCTTCAATTCTGACCAGTTTCCCAGTCCTTGCCGATGAAAAACGGTGTTCTCGAGGTGATGAGAGGTGTTGGGTTTGCGCCAGATATTGCATTTTCCTTGATGGACGAAACGCTACATTTCAGTCTCATCTGAAGAGAGTACCTTCTTCCATATGTTTGGGGAGTCTCCCACATGCCTTTTGCAAACACCAAACATGTTTGCTTATTTTTTTCATTAAGCAATGGCTTTTTTTCTGGCCACTCTTCCGTAAAGCCCAGCTCTGTTGAGTGTACGGCTTAAAGTGATCTTATGGACAGATACTCCAATCTCCACTGTGGAGCTCTGCAGCTCCTTCAGGGTTATCTTTGGTCTCTTTGTTGCCTCTCTGATTAATGCCCTCCTTGCCTGGTCCGTGAGTTTTGGTGGGCGGACGTCTCTTGGCAGGTTTGTTCTGGTGCCATATTCTTTCAAGTTTTCAATAATGTATTTAATGGTGCTCCATGGGATGTTCAAAGTTTATGACATTTTTTTATAACCCAACCCTGATCTGTACTTCTCCACAACTTTGTCCCTGACCTGTTTGGAAAGCTACTTGGTTTTCATGGTGCCGCTTGCTTGTGGTGCCCCTTACTTAGTGGTGTTGCAGACTCTGGGGCCTTTCAGAACAGGTGTATATATACTGAGATCATGTGACAGATCATGTGACACTTAGATTGCACACAGGTGGACTTTATTTAACTAATTGTGTGACTTCTGAAGGTAATTGGTTGCACCAGATCTTATTTAGGGGCTTCAAAGCAAAGGGGGTGAATACATATGCACACACCACTTTTCCATTGTAGAAACATCTCAAGGATGATCAATGGAAACAGGGTGCACCTGAGCTCAATTTCGAGTCTCATAGCAAAGAGTTATTATGTAAATAAGGTATGTGTTTTCACTTTGTCGTTATGGAGTATTGTGTGTAGATGGATGTCCAGACTCCTACCGAAGGTGGCTGCTCTTCCTGTTCGGGCGGGGCTCGGCGGTCGTCGTCACGGGCCTATTAGCTGCCACCGATCCCTTTTCCCTTTTCTGTTGGTTTTGTCTTATTAGTTACACCTGTTTCTTGTTTACGTTTAGTTGGGCTATTTAAGATGGTCGGCCTGCCTGCTCTTTGTGCTGGCTTATTTTTCCCACTGTGTTTGTGTGTGGTAGTGTATTGGTAGCGTGTTTCGTTTTGGGGTTTTCCCTCTGGACATGTTAGGTCCTGGTTTTGGGTATCGTGTTTGTTGCGCCCGTGAGTTTTGGCGCGCACGATTTCCCCCTGTGCCTAAATAAAGCACTACCCACTACGCTTAAGTGCGTCACAGTAGATTGCTGAGGATTTATTTCTATTTATAAGACATTTTAGAATAAGGCTGTAACATATATATATTTTTAAAACATCATGGGGTCTGAATACTTTCCGAAGGCACTGTATACATAAAAACAATATAAATAATAATAATCTCAATTAAATTTAAGACACAAGGAAATCTTCCCCACAGAGCGAGATATGTGACATTTAACTCATGTTAAAATAGCTGAATCTTTGCTCAAGGTGAGGGCCTAGGCCAGGGGTAGGCAACCCTGTTCCTGGAGTGCTGCATGTACTGCAGGATTTTGTTCCACCTACGCACCACACTTGACCAACTGAGCTAATTGATCAGCTCAGGGATAAATTCAACACACCTCATCATGTGAAGTGCCTGCTGCACTCCAGGACCAGGGTTGCCTACCCTTGGCCTATGCCAATATAGGCCATGAAACATTGTGGGAACCTTTAAAGAACAGACAAAAATGTGTTCTGGGAACATTCTTGCAACAGAGTGAATTACACAAACATCTTTATAATTTTCAGGACAACTCAACAATTTTTCTGTTCTGGGAACATAACCAATCTTGGTTTGATAGGAGTTTGAAAGAAGAACAGACAGGGGAAAGAGATGGAAGTGGGAGAAGCAGAGGGAGGGAGGAGAGCGAGATTGAAAGAATTATTAAAACTTAATGCAGTACTTTCGACTGTCAGCACACTACTGCATGTTCTTTCTTACCTGTATGGTTTTCACAAAGCACATGGCATCAGCAGGAAACAATGGATACCCTACTTCAATGACCTACATACAATCTAGCCTTTAATTCTATACTGCATGTTAGTGCATAAAAAAAGTATTGTTTTTTGAAGAAGAATATGGCGTTTAGTAAGCAATGGAGTGCTTTGAATAGAAATGCTCACCTTTCAACTCTTCCAAGGATTTTCAAAGTCGTTCAATTCATACAGGAACTTGAGCTGTTTGGGAGGAATGTGATGCTGGATATTAGTCTCACTGGGTCTTTGCAAGCTCTGGCCCTAACACTTTTGTTTCAGGGAGTCCTTGATGCTCTTTGCTTTTCTTGAGATTTCCTCAGCCAGCTTTGTTTGCAAAGATATGCCAAGGAGGGTGTTTGTGTGATCTAAGAGATTGGCCGTCTCAAACAGGTAGGGCCACTCCTCCATTGCTGTGTTCACACTGCTTTCCATGTTAATTGTAATTTTTTTATTTTATTTTTTATTTTACCTTTATTTAACCAGGTAGGCAAGTTGAGAACAAGTTCTCATTTACAATTGCGACCTGGCCAAGATAAAGCAAAGCAGTTCGACAGATACAACAACACAGAGTTACACATGGAGTAAAACAAACATACAGTCAATAATAAAGTATAAACAAGTCTATATACAATGTGAGCAAATGAGGTGAGAAGGGAGGTAAAGGCAAAAAAGGCCTTGGTGGCAAGGTAAATACAATATAGCAAGTAAAACACTGGAATGGTAGTTTTGCAATGGAAGAATGTGCAAAGTAGAAATAAAAATAATGGGGTGCAAAGGAACAAAATAAATAAATAAATTAAATACAGTTGGGAAAGAGGTAGTTGATAGGGCTAAATTATAGGTGGGCTATGTACAGGTGCAGTAATCTGTGAGCTGCTCTGACAGTTGGTGCTTAAAGCTAGTGAGGGAGATAAGTGTTTCCAGTTTCATAGACTTTTGTAGTTTGTTCCAGTCATTGGCAGCAGAGAACTGGAAAGAGAGGCGGCCAAAGAAATAATTGGTTTTGGGGGTGACTAGAGAGATATACCTGCTGGAGCGTGTGCTACAGGTGGGAGATGCTATGGTGACCAGCGAGCTGAGATAAGGGGGGACTTTACCTAGCAGGGTCTTGTAGATGACATGGAGCCAGTGGGTTTGGCGACGAGTATGAAGCGAGGGCCAGCCAACGAGAGCGTACAGGTCGCAATGGTGGGTAGTATATGGGGCTTTGGTGACAAAACGGATTGCACTGTGATAGACTGCATCCAATTTGTTGAGTAGGGTATTGGAGGCTATTTTGTAAATTACATCGCCAAAGTCGAGGATTGGTAGGATGGTCAGTTTTACAAGGGTATGTTTGGCAGCATGAGTGAAGGATGCTTTGTTGCGAAATAGGAAGCCAATTCTAGATTTAACTTTGGATTGGAGATGTTTGATATGGGTCTGGAAGGAGAGTTTACAGTCTAACCAGACACCTAAGTATTTGTAGTTGTCCACGTATTCTAAGTCAGAGCCGTCCAGAGTAGTGATGTTGGACAGGCGGGTAGGTGCAGGTAGCGATCGGTTGAAGAGCATGCATTTAGTTTTACTTGTATTTAAGAGCAATTGGAGGCCACGGAAGGAGAGTTGTATGGCATTGAAGCTTGCCTGGAGGGTTGTTAACACAGTGTCCAAAGAAGGGCCGGAAGTATACAGAATGGTGTCGTCTGCGTAGAGGTGGATCAGAGACTCACCAGCAGCAAGAGCGACCTCATTGATGTATACAGAGAAGAGAGTCGGTCCAAGAATTGAACCCTGTGGCACCCCCATAGAGACTGCCAGAGGTCCGGACAACAGACCCTCCGATTTGACACACTGAACTCTATCAGAGAAGTAGTTGGTGAACCAGGCGAGGCAATCATTTGAGAAACCAAGGCTGTTGAGTCTGCCGATGAGGATGTGGTGATTGACAGAGTCGAAAGCCTTGGCCAGATCAATGAATACGGCTGCACAGTAATGTTTCTTATCGATGGCGGTTAAGATATCGTTTAGGACCTTGAGCGTGGCTGAGGTGCACCCATGACCAGCTCTGAAACCAGATTGCATAGCAGAGAAGGTATGGTGAGATTCAAAATGGTCGGAAATCTGTTTGTTGACTTGGCTTTCGAAGACCTTAGAAAGGCATGGTAGAATAGATATAGGTCTGTAGCAGTTTGGGTCAAGAGTGTCCCCTTTGAAGAGGGGGATGACCGCAGCTGCTTTCCAATCTTTGGGAATCTCAGACGACACGAAAGAGAGGTTGAACAGGCTAGTAATAGGGGTGGCAACAATTTGGGCAGACAATTTTAGAAAGAAAGGGTCCAGATTGTCTAGCCCGGCTGATTTGTAGGGGTCCAGATTTTGAAGCTCTTTCAGAACATCAGCTGAATGGATTTGGGAGAAGGAGAAATGGGGAAGGCTTGGGCGAGTTGCTGTTGGGGGTGCAGTGCTGTTGACAGGGGTAGGAGTAGCCAGGTGGAAAGCATGGCCAGCAGTAGAAAAATGCTTATTGAAATTTTCAATTATGGTGGATTTATCAGTGGTGACAGTGTTTCCTATCTTCAGTGCAGTGGGCAGCTGGGAGGAGGTGTTCTTATTCTCCATGGACTTTACAGTGTCCCAGAACTTTTTTGAGTTAGTGTTGCAAGAAGCAAATTTCTGCTTGAAAAAGCTAGCCTTGGCTTTTCTAACTGCCTGTGTATAATGGTTTCTAGCTTCCCTGAACAGCTGCATATCACGGGGGCTGTTCGATGCTAATGCAGAACGCCATAGGATGTTTTTGTGTTGGTTAAGGGCAGTCAGGTCTGGGGAGAACCAAGGGCTATATCTGTTCCTGGTTCTAAATTTCTTGAATGGGGCATGTTTATTTAAGATGGTTAGGAAGGCATTTAAAAAAAATATCCAGGCATCCTCTACTGACGGGATGAGGTCAATATCCTTCCAGGATACCCCGGCCAGGTCGATTAGAAAGGCCTGCTCGCTGAAGTGTTTCAGGGAGCGTTTTACAGTGATGAGAGGAGGTCGTTTGACCGCTGACCCATTACGGATGCAGGCAATGAGGCAGTGATCGCTGAGATCTTGGTTGAAGACAGCAGAGGTGTATTTAGAGGGGAAGTTGGTTAGGATGATATCTATGAGGGTGCCCATGTTTAAGGCTTTGGGGAGGTACCTGGTAGGTTCATTGATAATTTGTGTGAGATTGAGGGCATCAAGTTTAGATTGTAGGATGTCTGGGGTGTTAAGCATGTTCCAGTTTAGGTCGCCTAGCAGCACGTGCTCTGAAGATAGATGGGGGGCAATCAGTTCACATATGGTGTCCAGAGCACAGCTGGGGGCAGAGGGTGGTCTATAGCAGGCGGCAACGGTGAGAGACTTGTTTTTAGAGAGGTGGATTTTTAAAAGTAGAAGTTCAAATTGTTTGGGTACAGACCTGGATAGTAGGACAGAACTCTGCAGGCTATCTTTGCAGTAGATTGCAACACCGCCCCCTTTGGCAGTTCTATCTTGTCTGAAAATGTTGTAGTTTGGAATTAAAATGTCTGAATTTTTGGTGGTAATGAGCTGGATACAAATGTTTTCCTAAGCATTGTTCAGCTCAGTTTTCTTTTCATTCAGTTCTTCCGAGAGAGTCAGGCTGCCACTCCACGCATCCATAGCGATCGGAACATTTTGACCTCCTTCTCCCATCTCTGTTTATCTCTCTGTTTGTGCCGAGGTCAGCCTCGATGAGTTTTTGTTTAATTTTTCCATATGTACAAGGAGTGAATCATATGGTGTTCCAATGACATTCTTTCCACTTTTGTCTTGGAAAGAGCAGGGATATTTCTCTACAATCTCTTCAGCAACTTGCCACAGCTTTCCTCTTCCTGGCTTGGTCTCTGCTCAGTAGATGAGTGAGATCAGTGACAATGCCACAGTTGTACCAAGTTGGCTGGGGGTCCTTTGGCTGGTGAACCATTCTTGATACACACAGGAAACCCAACACCATTGCAGTTCTTGTTACATAGGTGAACAGGTGCTGTTTGAGTGTCATCCCACTGTTTGAGATATCTGGAGACATGGGAGCAGAAGGATGACTTTACATTAAACATATTTGAACATCCTTCAAAGGGACAGGCTATCTTCAGATTTTCTTGTGTTTGGGCACTCAAGTGAGACACAAGCCCTTTCAAATTGACTAATTCTCTGCTGCAGAAATCACATGAACATTACAACTGTACAGACATTTCCATTTAAAGTTTGCTGTGCCCTTCTGTCAGGGTGAACTCTAGACATGTGAAGGAATTGAATGTAGAAAACCTTTCAAAATCGGAAAACCACATGGAAAACTGACATCTGTGTGACCTGTAGTGCTTCACATGTGTGGTAACTGAGACAATTTTAAATTCACAAATACCACAACTCATCATAATTGCGCCTGAAAGTAGGATGAAGGAGACAAAAAAGAGCCTTTCATTGACATGGCAATCCTGGTTCCTGCTATTTGAACTGACTTGAGCTAGCTGGCTATCCTGTTAAGATACCGAAATAGCTAGCTAGTTGATGTTAGCCAAGTTAGCCAAGTTAACAAGTGTGTGTGCTAACAAACTACTAATTTAGCTGTCAGGACAGCATCCTTTCACCACATTAGATAGCTAGCAAATTCATTATGTTCTGATATGGGAGTTTGTTCACTCACTCGGGGCCTTGAGTTGTTTGTCCTGGGTAAAGGCGTTATTTTCTTTGTGGGCTGCAATCCTCTGCAGGATGTGTCAAGGATGGGGGCCAACAACGCAGCATGGGAGGCAGTCCATGTGTGGGAGATCTTTCCCTCCTACTTCTTCAAAGAGGGTGCTGTTCCCTGGCAACACCATAGACTACACTATGCACAACCAAATGCTCTTTTAAGAGCCATCGACATTGAAATAAGAGTATTCTTCTGCTAAGTATAAAATACCTGTCAAGCTAGCTAATGTTACAACTTTAGTGCTAGCTAATGTTTTCTGACAAGCTAGCAGGAAAATGTGAATTTAACTAGCAAGCCTACAGTTGTTAACGATACCTGTGTTACATTGAGTGATACGTCACCACCTTCTTTGTTAAAGGTCGCAAACCTTAACGTTAGCTACCAAACTAGTGTAGCTAATTTTAGCTAGCTAGGTAGACAATGTTGTGAACCACAATTGAACAAACCTGATTGTAGCTAGCTACCTAGCTAATGTTCACTGACTAGCTAGCTAAAGTTATGTTATAACATTATAACGTGAAAGTTAAATCTTGTATAATACTTAACTAGTTATCAATGTTCATTTTGGTTGTACTAGTTAGCTAGTTAGCTAACTAGCTACAGTGCCTTGCGAAAGTATTCAAAATTATTCAGCCCCTTTACTTTCAGTGCAGCAAACTCTCTCCAGAAGTTCAGTGAGGATCTCTGAATGATCCAATGTTGACCTAAATGACTAATGATGATAAATACAATCCACCTGTGTGTAATCAAGTCTCCGTATAAATGCACCTGCACTGTGATAGTCTCAGAGGTCCGTTAAAAGCGCAGAGAGCATCATGAAGAACAAGGAACACACCAGGCAGGTCCGAGATACTGTTGTGAAGAAGTTTAAAGCCGGATTTGGATACAAAAATATTTCCCAAGCTTTAAACATCCCAAGGAGCACTGTGCAAGCGATAATATTGAAATGGAAGGAGTATCAGACCACTGCAAATCTACCAAGACCTGGCCGTCCCTCTAAACTTTCAGCTCATACAAGGAGAAGACTGATCAGAGATGCAGCCAAGAGGCCCATGATCACTCTGGATGAACTGCAGAGATCTACAGCTGAGGTGGGAGACTCTGTCCATAGGACAACAATCAGTCGTATATTGCACAAATCTGGCCTTTATGGAAGAGTGGCAAGAAGAAAGCCATTTCTTAAAGATATCCATAAAAAGTGTCGTTTAAAGTTTGCCACAAGCCACCTGGGAGACACACCAAACATGTGGAAGAAGGTGCTCTGGTCAGATGAAACCAAAATTGAACTTTTTGGCAACAATGTAAAACGTTATGTTTGGCGTAAAAGCAACACAGCTCATCACCCTGAACACACCATCCCCACTGTCAAACATGGTGATGGCAGCATCATGGTTTGGGCCTGCTTTTCTTCAGCAGGGACAGGGAAGATGGTTAAAATTGATGGGAAGATGGATGGAGCCAAATACAGGACCATTCTGGAAGAAAACCTGATGGAGTCTGCAAAAGACCTGAGACTGGGACAGAGATTTGTCTTCCAACAAGACAATGATCCAAAACATAAAGCAAAATCTACAATGGAATGGTTCAAAAATAAACATATCCAGGTGTTAGAATGGCCAAGTCAAAGTCCAGACCTGAATCCAATCGAGAATCTGTGGAAAGAACTGAAAACTGCTGTTCACAAATGCTCTCCATCCAATCTCACTGAGCTCGAGCTGTTTTGCAAGGAGGAATGGGAAAACATTTCAGTCTCTCGATGTGCAAAACTGATAGAGACATACCCCAAGCGACTTACAGCTGTAATCGCAGCAAAAGGTGGCGCTACAAAGTATTACCTTAAGGGGGCTGAATAATTTTGCACGCCCAATTTTTCCGTTTTTGATTTGTTAAAAAAGTTTGAAATATCCAATAAATGTCGTTCCACTTCATGATTGTGTCCCACTTGTTGTTGATTCTTCACAAAAAAATACAGTTTTATATCTTTATGTTTGAAGCCTGAAATGTGGCAAAAGGTCGCAAAGTTCAAGGGGGCCGAATACTTTCGCAAGGCACTGTAGGTGGTTAGCTAACTAGTGCCTATGTTCACGGTGTAATGTTACCTAGCTAGCTAATGTCTAATTCACATTACATCTGAGCAGTCCGTTACGTTGCGCCGAATGTCATATATTTCAATGGGGGCCATCGGGCTACGGAGTGATATCACATCGCCCCTTGTGGGGGGCTGGCATAGAACAGGTGTTACCAGACCACAGAACAAGTTGAAAGTATGTGGTTCTCGGCAATGGCCGTATGGGATAGCTAGCAACTTGTAAACAATTACACATTGCCAATTATATCATATGACTTGTTGCTTCCCATTTTAGTTTATTGTAATGCTAATAACATTTGTTTTTATGATAATTATTAGGTGGTCGCTAGCTACAGTATCTTCAACCTAGCCTAGCTTTTAGCTAGCTAGCTAGTAGCTACTCTCTAAAATAGCTTGACTTGCTAGAAGGTTAGAGAAAAGTTCAGGAAAAAGCAGCTTAACAAAACATGATTTATTATCATCTGAAACAATATGTTTCTCCTGTCTTGAATGAAAAGCTAATATTTTCCAATCTCCCAAAATAAATGTGATATCTGCTGAGAGACTAGGCTGTCCTCCATCTTGTCTTACATTGTAAAACCCTGGGATTATGTACTCCATTCAGAAGCGGGACAAGATTGTGTGAGGATCGGGAACAGCTTAATGAAATACCCAGGGTACTTGCTCTTATTGCTCTTATTGTGGGCCCTTAGAGAAAATATTTTAAATTGAATGTCCAATTGTCGCACCCCATTAGAACCCAAAATATATGCTTGTTTTGCTAAATTGTTAATAAACAATGTAATTGTAAACAAACACTAAAGCCTCTGAATATGGTTAAAATTGTAACTTAGGATCCATAGTTCTATTGATGAATTTGACAGTGGTTGCATTTCTCCACCCCCAATTCATTAGCTTTTTACCAAAACAGTGGCAAGGTGAGGGTTTTGTTGTTGTTTGAACTGCAGATTCCCCATTTAAGAACCAATGGGTATACAGTATATCCAGATTAGGACAATTGAATAGATTCCCAGAGGTAATACTTCAAATGCAGCTTTTTGTATTAGTAAGCTAAGGGTTCCATAGGCTAACCCCTCTCCCATAATCACCCTCCCTTCCACCACACCTTTGACTTCTACTTCCTGTCCCCCTCCCCTCTCACCCTTCCCACTCATTTCCCATGAAGATGATATGATGCTGAAGAGCTGGGGGGAGGTCAGCGGGTAACCATGACAACCCCATGAGGGAGCCATCCACAGTGAGAATATTGCATGTAGAGGAGTTAGAAGGTCGTGAGGTCACTGGGGCTGTGGTGTGTCTGCAGATTAACACTACAATGGACAGGCTCTCACTCAGTGTTTACTTGATGGTGAACTGTGATCATATACGAATGTAAGCAACGTTTGAAATGGATATGTTTTAGTCAAATATTATATATGATTGGGCTTCTAGCAGTCAATTTGCCTTCTACAAATTATTTGTAATTCTGTTCCGACACCAGACCATCCGCTCAAGAAAATATTGTCCTGCAGCTGAATCTAGATTATGATCCCTGGTTGGCCTACAGTATGTCATAACACGAGGTGTCTTTGGAGTCTGTCGTAGCAACATTGCCCTTTATGCACACTGTATTAATATGGATCCAATAATTACATTTGTGGACAGCTTTCTTTTAACTTCTACACCCAAGAGAAGAGTATGCCAGTTGTTGCTCACACATAGTAAAGCTGCTAGAACAGAAGAGTTGGAGGAAAGCAATTCTTAGGACGCCAGGACCTAGAATCAATGGAGACACCAATGTTTTTTTATCCTGTATCTCTCGACACATTTACAAAAAATGTCAAACCTTCCAGCTGCCTAATGGACCCTATTCAAACTAAAATACTGAAATAACTACCTCCTGTGCTTGGCCCTCCTATGTTGAACATAAAAAACAAATCCCTTACCTTCGGATGTTTACCAAACTCACTAAAACTGGCAGTAATAAATTCTCTCTTGAAAAAGACAAACCTTGACCCTGAAAAGTAAAAAAAAACTAGTGGCCTATATTGAATCTCCCATTCCTCTCAAAAAGCTTTGAAAAAGCTGTTGCGCAGCAACTCACTGCATTCTTGAAGACAAATAATCCATATGAAACGCTCCAGTCTGTTTTTGGACCCCATCTTAGTACTGAGACCGCACTCGTGAAGGTGGAAATTATCTCTTTAAAACTTGTTATGGCTGGGGGGCAGTATTGATTAGCTTGGATGAATAAGGTGCCCAAAGTAAATGGCCTGCTCCTCAGTCTCAGTTGCTAATATATGCTTATTATTATTAGTATTGGATAGAAAACACTATGAAGTTTCTAAAACTGTTTGAATGATGTCTGTGAGTATAACAGAACTCATATGGGAGGCAAAAACCTGAGGAGAAATCAAAACAGGAAGTGTTAAATCTGAGGTTGGTATGTATTCAACACAGTTCCCATTGAAATCCCCTTGAGATATTAATGAAGTTGCACTTCCCAGGGCTTCCACTAGATGTCAACTGTCTATATACATTTGAATGAGGCTTCTACTGTGTTGTGGGACTGAATGACAGCAGAAGGAATCAGGAGTCTGGCAGTGAGCCATTTCCTGGTCACACGCATTTCACATGATAGCGACCTGCGTTCCATGGCTCCTCAAGACACAAAGGAATACTCGGGTTGGAACTTTATTGAAGATTAATGATAAAAACATCCTAATGATTGATTTTGTACTTAGTTTGAAATGTTTCTTCGACCTGTAATATAACTTTTAGTAATTCATTTTATTTCTATTTGTGCTTTTTCTTTGGCTGGGAAAATGGCTGTGTTTTTCTGTGGCTTGGTGGTGACCAAACATAATCATTTGTGGTGCTTTCGCCGTAAAGCCTATTTGAACTCGGACACTGTGATGGGATTAACAACAAGACTACCTTTAAAACGGTATAAGATAAATGATTGTCTGAGGAATTTTAATTATGAGATTTCTGTTGTTTTGAATTTGGCACCCTGCACTTTCACTGGCTGTTGTCATATCATCCCGTTAATGGGATTGCAGCCCAAAGAGGTTTTAATGGTGTCAGACCAAGGCTTTGCATCTGTCTATGTGATCCTTGACCTTAATGACACTTGTGACGCCATCAATCACAACATTCTTTTGGAGAGATTGGAAACCTTACTTGGTCTACATGGACAAGTTCTTGCCTGGTTCACATCTTATCTGTTGGAGATATAGGTTCGTCTCTGTGTATGGTTTGCACTCTGAAAAAAATACATGGTACGTTTCGGTGTTCCTCAAGGTCTGTGCATATTTGTAAACAACAGCTGGTGCACAAAATCTAAGGAAGTTTCTAGATTTTGCTCGCCTGAAATAGAGTATATTGTGATAAATTGCAGGCCACACTACTTGCCTAGAGAGTTCTCAGCTATACTTTTGTGTCTGTTTATTTACCACCACAAATAGATGCTGGCACTAAAACCGCACTCAGTCAGCTGTATAAGGAAATAAGCAAACAGGAAACCACTCACCCAGAGGCGGCGCTCCTAATGGCTGGAGACTTTAATGCAGGGAAGCTTTAATCAGTTCTACCAAATCTCTATTAACATGTTAAATGTGCAACCAGAGGGAAAACAATTCTAGATCACCTGTACTCCACACACAGAGACGCGTACAAAGCTCTCCCTCGCCCTTCATTTGGTCAATCCGACCACAACTCTATCCTCCTGATTCCTGCTTAAAAGCAAAAATTAAAGCAGGAAGCACCAGTGACTTGGTCTATAAAAAAATGGTCAGATGAAGCAGATGCTAAACTACAGGACTGTTTTGCTATCACAGACTGGAACATGTTCCGGGATTCTTCCGATGACATTGAGGAATACACCACATCAGTCACTGGCTTTATCAATAAGTGCATTGAGGACATCATCACCACAGTGACTGTACGTACATACCCCAACCAGAAGCCATGGATTACAGGCAACATTCGCACTGAGCTAAAGGGTAGAGCTGCCGCTTTCAAGGTGCGGGACTCTAACCCGGAAGCCTACAAGAAATCCCGCTATGCCCTGCGACGAACCATCAAACACACAAAGCGTCAATACAGGACTAAGATTGAATCATACTACACCAGCTCCGATGCTCGTTGGATGTGGCAGGGCTTGCAAACTTTTACAGACTACAATGGGAAGCACAGCCGCGAGCTGCCCAGTGAAAAGAGCCTACCAGACGTGCTAAATCACTTCTTTGCTTGCTTCGAGGCAAGCAACACTGAGGCATGCATGAGAGCATCAGCTGTTCCGGACGACTGTGTGATCACGCTCTCTGTAAACGACATGAGTAAGACCTTTAAACAGGTCAACATACACAAGGCTGCAGGGCCAGATGGTTACCAAGACGTGTGCTCCGGGCATGTGCTGACCAACTAGCAGGTGTCTTTACTGACATTTTCAACATGTCCTTGATTGAGTGTGTCATACCAACATGCTTCAAGTAGAACACCATAGTCCCTGTGCCCAAGAACACAAAGGCAACCTGCCTAAATGACTACAGACCCGTTGCACTCACATCCGTAGCTATGAAGTGCGTTGAAAGGCTTGTAATGGCTCACATCAACACCATTATCCCAGAAACCCTAGACCCATTCCAATTTGCATACCTCCCAAACAGATCCACAGATGATGCAATCTCTATTGCACTCCACACTGCCCTTTCCCACCTGGACAAAAGGAACACCTATGTGAGAATGTGCTATTTATTGACTACAGCTCAGCGTTCAACACCATAGTACCCTCAAAGCTCATCACTAAGCTCAGGAACCTGGGACTAAACACCTCCCTCTGCAACTGGATCCTGGACTTCCTGCCGTCCTCCCCCAGGTGGTGAGGGTAGGTAGCAACACATCTGCCACGCTGATCCTCAACACTGGAGCTCCCCAGGGGTCAGTCCCCTCCTGTACTCCCTGTTCACCCACGACTGCATGGCCAGGCACGACTCCAACACCATCATTAAGTTTGGTGGTGACACAACAGTGGTAGGCCTGATCACCGACAACGACAAGACAGCCTATAGGGAGGAGGTCAGAGACCTGGCCGGGTGGTGCCAGAATAACAACCTATCCCTCAACGTAACCAAGACTAAGGAAATTATTGTGGACTACAGGAAAAGGAGCACCGAGCATGTCCCAATTCTCATCGACGGGGCTGTAGTGGAGCAGGTTGAGAGCTTCAAATTCCTTGGTGTCCACATCAACAACAAACTAGAATGGTCCAAACACACCAAGACAGTCGTAAAGAGGGCACGACAAAGCCTATTCCCCCTCAGGAAACTAAAAAGATTTGGCATGGGTCCTGAGATCCTCGAAAGGTTCTACAGCTGCAACATCGAGAGCATGGTTACCCAATGGTTACTCAGACTATTACTATTACTATGTACATACTACCTCAATTGGCCCGACCAACCAGCGCTCCCGCACATTGGCTAACCGGGCTACCTGCATTGTGTCCCACCACCCGCCAACCCCTCTTTTTATGCTACTGTTCATCATATACGCATAGTCACTTTAACCATACCTACATGTACATACTACCTCAATAAACCTGACTGACCGGTGTCTGTAAATAGCCTTGCTAATCTTATTTTCAAATGTATTTTTACTGTTGTTTTATTTCTATACTTACACACACACACACACACACACACACACACACACATACCTTTTTTTCGCACTATTGGTTAGAGCCTGTAAGTAAGCATTTCACTCTAAGGTCTACACCTGTTGTATTCGGCGCATGTGACAAATAAACTTATTTGATTTGATTTTAGGACCACAATTGTTTTCACTATATATTCTACCTCTTGGTGATGTCATTCGGGAAACACAATGTCAATTTTCACTGCTATGCAAACAACACACAGCTGTACATTTCGATAAAACATGGTGAAGCCCCAAAATGGCCTACCCTTGAAGCCTGTGTTTCAGACATAAGGAAGTGGATGGAGGCAAATGTTTTACTTTTTTGAAATAATAGTTCTAGGTCCCAAGAAACAAAGAGATCTGCTGTTTGATCTGACAATTAATCTTGATGGTTGTACAGTTGTCTCAAATATAACTGTGAAGGACCTCGCCATTACTCTGGACCCTGATCTCTCTTTTGATGCACATAGCAAAAATATTTCAAGGGCTGCTTTGTTCCATCTTCATAACATCGCAAAAATCCGAAACGTTTTGTTAAAAAATTATGCAGTGACAAACCACCCTTGCTGTCTCTACCTGGCCGGCTCCCCTCTCTCCACTCGGATTCACACAAGTAAGTGGGAAAGCACTTATTAAGTTGGTGGTCTGTAGATATCTCTCTAGTGGTGTGGGGGCTGTGCTTTGGCAAAGTGGGTGGGGTTATATCCTGCATCTACTATCCTGCAGTCTCCTGTATCTACACTGCAATAGTCTTTGTAATAGTCTTTATGCCGGAGAGCTAGAGTCAGTTTGTCCTATCTGGTGTTCTGTTCGAACTTAAATATGCTTTCAGCAATTTTCCCATCTCTCCCTCTCTTTCTCTCTCTCTATGTGTTTCTCTTCCCTCCCAGAGGACCTGAGCCCTAGGACCATGCTTGAGGACTCCTGGCTGTTCCCGTTCACCTGGTCATGCTGCTGATCCAGTTTCTGCTGTTTTGCCTGTTGCTATGGAACCCTGACCTGTTCACCGGATGTGCTACCTTATCCCGGACCTGCTGTTTTCAACCCTCTCTTTCCCTCTCCATCTCTCTCTCTCCCTCCCTTTCTCTCTTTCTCTATACTGCACCTGTAGTCTCGACCACTGAATCCTCAGCTACAGTGGGCCAAAAAAGTATTTAGTCAGCCACCATTTATTTGGTAAATTCATTAAAAATCCTACAATGTTATTTTCTGGATTTTTTTACTAATTTCGTCTGTCATAGTTGAAGTGTACCTATGATGAAAATTACAGGCCTCTCTCATCTTTTTAAGTGGGAGAACTTGCACAATTGGTGGCTGACTAAATACTTTTTTGCCCCACTGTATGAAAAGCCAACTGACATTTACTCCTGAGGTGCTGACCTGTTGCACCCGCTATTGTGATCCTTATTTGACCCTGCTGGTCATCATGAATGTTTGGACATCTTGAAGAACAATTTGGCCTTGATGGCCATGTACTCTTACAATCTCCACTCGGCACATCCATAAGAGGACTGGCAACCCTTCAGAGCCTGGTTCCTCTCTAGGTTTCTTCCTAGGTTCCAGCTTTCTAGGGAGTTTTTACTAGCCCCGGTGCTTCTTCATCTGCATTGCTTACTCTTTGGGGTTTTAGGCTGAGTTTCTATGCAATAACTTTGTGCCAGTTGTTGATGTAAAAAGGGCTTTATGAATAAATTTGATTGATTGATTTTGTATAAGCCTGTCAATGACTGATTTATGTCTAGTGTGCGTGCGTGCGTGTGTGTTTTGAGAGATGGAATCCACAATGTCATAATCATTTTCAGAGATTCAGGGAAAGTGTGTGTACTGTCAGTGTGTGCATTTGGTTGTAGGTTTGAGGGGTTGTGTATGATTCATCAGGGAGGTGAAGCATGGGCTTGTTTGCTGCTGCTCTCTGCCGTCCCATAATGAGGATATCACTGCGTCACACAATGATGGTGTCATCAGGTCATAGCTGTTGATGGAACAGAGATGGAAGACCTTTTCTGAATTAGCCCACTCTTCTCCAACACCTGCCATCTCTCACCACTGTAACAACCATTACAGGTAAAAGGTTATAATGTGTTATCTTTGATGGACAAGCCTGAGATGCTTTCTCAACAAGACTCTAGGTCTGGGCTGTAATCATTAAAGCAAGGTTTCTGTAAAAAAATTAAATACTGATGTTCATTTTGTGAAGCACTGTACCCAAACTGTTCCACCCTGAGAGAGAGAGAGAGAGAGAGAGAGAGAGAGAGAGAGAGAGAGAGAGAGAGAGAGAGTGAGCGCTTCATACAGTGACATCAAAGCAAAGTAGCAGTTCAGAGGGGAAAGTAGCAGTAATGAATTTCCACTCAACAATTTTCTATAAAAAATGTGTTATTTATCAAGGTGAAACATTAATTGCACTGTCAATTATCTCTGTGTTTAGTACAAAAAAGACATTTGTTGAAAGTGTGCATTTATCATGTCAATGGAGTCTTTCATATGACAATCCATTTCATCAGCTCATCTCTGGAGACACGTTTGGGAACACTCTGAAATCTACTTAATAGCCTTTTGGGAAAAATAAATTCATTTGCCTTTTTTTCATAAGTATTTTGATGTCCCGTTATCACCACAATTACCCAAAATTGGACTTGAGGCTTGGTTCGAGGAGACATTTAGTTTTCTTTCCATTTGGAAAGTTGGGTTAGATTTTCTATCTATATCTAGACCATTTCAATACATTCTAATCAAGTAATTACACCATTTAATGGGGATTTTTTTTGTCATTATGTGCATTTCTCAAATAGTTGTTGTTGCACGGAACTAATTTGGCCCCAACCAAGCAAAATTATGAGCATTCACAATATGAGGCCAATGGATTTATCAACAAAATGACTCTTGTTAAGATCTTTAGTGGGCCACACACCTTGTCAAGGAGGTGAAAGTGACACCCCCGTTCATATTCTTATGTTGTGAAGTTGAGCAGCAGAGTCACAGTTCTATTGGTCATTATAAAGCTACGTCTCCCAGAAGACCTCCTAAAATGTCAGAACGTTGCCGTGTCATATTGATGTAAACATTCCATATGCCAGAGGCACAGAGAGACTATGACATTTAATGAAAAGTAACACGATTTAAGACTTCGATTTAGTTGCAAAAAAACAAAATAATAAATATCTGTGATGGGCTCACGGTATGATTAGTACAACATCTCTTAACTAATCTGAAGCTCTATCTCCCAGGTCCTCAGGCTGTACCTCAATACGGTAATGGTTCCATCTATCGCTGCCAATTTTGAAACTGTGGCTTAAAGTGGTGAATGTGCCTTAATCTCCCTGATAGCACTGTAGTCACATGAAGGAGAGAAAGTGACAGATTTACTAAGCACTGGGAAAAAATAATGCATTCCATTGCCATGTGCTGCAGAGAAACCCCTGTTATCGTTCTCTTGGATGTGCGAGGCGGCAGTTATTGATTGATAGACCTGCCTGGTGTTGATGTGCGCGTGTGTGTGTGTGTGTGTGTGTGTGTATTTGTGTGCACGTGCGTATACGTGTATCTATGTGGGTGTGTATGAAAAGGCAACGAGCGTTAATACACACACAGAGCCTCTGCTTCACTTTTCAGTACTTGATTTAGTATTCCGATGGAAATTGTGTTTCAACTAGGGGTTAAATTGAAGTGGTAGGGAGTGGAACAGAATGAAGAGGAAATTAATTTCAGTCACATATTGGGGACAGCTCTACCACTGAAAAGCAATTTATATACCAATTTAACCTCACACGAACTGTTTATCTTTTACAACAACATTGTCGATGTCATCATACTCATCGACTACCTAAAGAATTGCCGGCAATGACTTTAAAGGGGCATAGAGAATTATAGCAAAACAAACAACTAAATTGTAACAAAACCTTTACAAACAGGCAATCCAAATCTGAATTGAACACTGTGTTTACAATTTATCTTAAAGTTAATGCCATAGCAGAGCTGTTTTTATTATGGAAACAATTCCAGCTTACAACAGTGTGTACTTTGTCTCTTCTTTCAACAAAACAAACGCATTAGTTGGGAGGAGCTAAATGTAATAGCAGGTTTTTTGTTCTCATCTTTATCAACACACTGTCAATAGGGAGTTGTTGGACTGGACTGTGGCCTATGTACCAATGCATCACACTAACACACACACACACACACACACACACACACACACACACACACACACACACACACACACACACAGCGGGACGTTTTAATTTGAGTCTTGCCTATCAAATGACCAGGGAGGGAGAGAGTAATGATCCATACACACAGCGATGTGGCCTGTATTGTACAGTACAGATGTAGGATCTTAATTTGAGCCAGTTTGCTACAGCAGGAAAATAATCCTGCAGCAACAGGAAATGTGAATTATTATGTGGACATTTTTTTTATTGGTTGATACATTTTTGTTAGGGCAAATCAAGTCTGATATTTTAAAGTGTAAATTACAACCTTTAGAATCCTTTTTAAACTATGCAGGAAAATTGTCAGTAAT
Organism: Oncorhynchus mykiss; assembly: GCF_057628025.1. Classification (NCBI taxonomy): domain Eukaryota; kingdom Metazoa; phylum Chordata; class Actinopteri; order Salmoniformes; family Salmonidae; genus Oncorhynchus; species Oncorhynchus mykiss. The sequence continues at coordinate 6,329,930 of NC_143035.1, read as the reverse complement.
AAGAGTGATCAAATGAAGATCCTACATCTGTAGAATGGACGTTTCCATTTCACTCATCCAAATGAGTCTGCAGTGTGAGACGTTGTTTGTTATGTGACGAAACTCATTCTAGAAGATGAATGGGTAGCCTATAAGCAATATGGCAGCACAGTGACATGTGCTGTAGAGCGAGATTGCAGTTGCCATGGCGTCTCCATCTCACAGAATGAATGTTGATTGGCTTGGCTCAGACAATGAAACATGACTGTAAGCCCAGAACCCAAACCTAGTTCTGAAGATCCACAGTGTTTGTGTTAATTTTTCTGGTCTAACAGAATGCGTGGTATACTTTATATGCTTGGAACCACAGAAGGAAATGGTCAAAGTATATCTGATGCAATGTGTTGGTGCTTCATGTTGTGCATGGTGCTTGTGCTGCGTGTTGTGCATGGTGCTTGTGCTGCGTGTTGTGCATGGTACTTGTGCCCCTGATGAAACGAGTTAGTCTTAAATATAAAGAAGCATTTGAGTTAAATTCCACTGCCAAGAGTTGCTGAGTTTCCTCTTCACTTCAGTTTGCTCAGTTCATACACCGTGTTTAGAGAACAAGGTAGTGGCTGTGTTTCGGTAGTGGCTATGTTCCTTTCCCTTTGTTCCTATGTATCATGGATACATTAAATGTACCTGATCTCTTCAATAAGATTAAATTCACATGAGAGGGAGAAGAAGGGCGTGAAAGATTTAAACATCAGTGAAACTCAGAATGCATTCCAAAGTCATGTGGTGCAGCAAGCGGATCACACATTATTTTACCATTCTCTTACAAGTGTCAAACTGCTGTCAATGGGTTCGAAAATAAAGGATGTCCCATTAAGAGAAAAATAAAAAGGATCAACTGACTCCTGATAAAAAAATTAAAATATTTGCCTTTTAAGCTATTCCCTGACGAACTGTCCCTGACACGAAGGACAAAACTGTTTGAATTGACGTCATTACAACCAGCTTTGTCTCCACTGTGTTTTTTGTAGATCCTGTGTCCCTGCATCCTTCCAAGACAGTGTTCTCCAATCTTGTCTCTTTGTTGTTCCAACCCAGTACCAACACACCTGTTTCATCTAATCAAGGGATTGATGATTCATTGATTTGTTTCATCATTTTGAGTAAGTGCAGGGTTGGAAAAAAGCAGGTGGTAGGTCTCAATCACATCCTGTCCAGGCTTTACCCTGCAGGAAGCAGTTGAAGGGGTGACTTGTTGAGTCACCCGCCTTCCAATTCAGCTTGATCCAATCGCTTTGGACGACTCTGCTGCCTAGTAACAGCTAACATCTGGCAGAGATTTGGAAGTCTGGCCCAGCCTCTGGGAATAGGGAATAAAGGAACGTGACTAGATTAGACCCTTGCAAGAACAGATAAAAAAAACACACATGCACACACACACACACACACACACACACACACACACACACACACACACACACTAACATACACAAACACACACACACACAGAGAGATAAAAATGCTCACACATGCATACACACACACTCACACACACAAACACACAAAAACACACACTAGGGTTGGGGTGAATTTGAATTGAATTTGAGTTGGCCACACCCCACAGGAAACAGTTTGTAGGAAGTAGAATTGAATTCAAAGCAAAGGGATCAATAAGGGAGCAATAAGGATCGGACTTTTCATCTAAATTTCCACCTAAAATGATATACCAAAATCTAACTTCCTGAAGCTCAGGACCTGAAGCAAGGATATGCATATTCTTGATACCATTTGAAAGGAAACACTTTAAAGTTTCTGGAAATGTGAAATTAATGCAAGAGAATATTACACATTAGATCTGGTAAAAGATAAAACAAACAAAAAATTTAATAAAATGGCATCATCTTTGAAATGCAAAAGTAAGTCCTATTCCTAGGATGCTGGGTGTAATTTAGATGTTGTCCAGACGAGGACAGCAGTGTGTGTGCAAAGTTTCAGACTGATACATTCACAAATGAGAGCTCTACATAATATTTTGTATCAAGTGAACCTCATGAGTTTGCCCAAATGTACCCAACTTGCCGAATTGGTCAAATGGTACATTTCCAAGTACTTCTAGACATCAGGACGGCGATTACTCACCACGGACTGGCAGAATCCTTTTTTTCCTTTAACGAGTCTGACGAGCCTGACACAAACAATATACTGCTTTCTCGGGAACAGGCCCAGATCCCGGTGATTGCATGAAGAGAAGGTGGAGAAAAAATGTCCAAAGGATGGGCTGCCTTCAGAAAATTCGTAGGCGATCAGAAAAAAACCCACTGCCTTCCATTGTGCTAGCAAACGTACAATCTTTGGAGAATAAAATCGATGACCTACGCGCAAGATGAAACTACCAACCGGACATTCAAAACTGTAACATCTTATGCTTCACGGAGTTGTGGTGGAGCGGCGACACTATCAACATACAGCTGGCTGGTTATACGCTGTACCGGGAGGATAGAACAGCAGCGTCTGGTAAGACAAGGGGAGGCGGACTATGTATTTTTGTAAATATCAGCTGGTGCACGATATCTAAGGAAGTCTCAAGCTATTGCACGCCTGAGGTAGAGTATCTCATGATAAGCAGTAGACCACACTATCTACCTAGAGAGTTTTCATCTGTATTCTTCGTAGCTGTGTATATACCACCATAGTCAGGCTAGCATCAAGACAGCATTGAATGAGCTATATTCCGCCATAAGCAATCAAGAAAACGGCAGCGCTCCTAGTAGCCGGGGACTTTAACGCAGGGAAACGTAAATCCATTTTTCCAAATTTCTATCAGCATGTTAAATGTGCAACCAGAGGAACAACAACTCTGGACCACCTTTACTCCACACACAGGAATGCAAACAAAGCTCTCCCTCGACCTCCATTTGGCAAATCTGAACACAATTCTATCCTCCTGATTCCTGCTTACAAGCAAACCTTAGTCGTAGACTGTTCTCTTTGCTACCGCACGGCAAGCGGTACCGGAGCGCCAAGTCTAGGTCCAAGAGGATTCGTAACTTCTTTGGGATAGGGGGCAGCATTTTCACTTTTGGATGAATAGCGTGCCCAGAGTGAACTGCGTCCCAGATGCTAATATATGCATATTATTATTAGTATTGAATAGAAAACACTCTGAAGTTTCTAAAACTGTTTGAATGATGTCTGTGAGTATAACAGAACCCATATGGCAGGCAAAAACCTGAGAAAAAAATCCAAACATGAAGTGGGAAATCTGAGGTTTGTAGATTTTGAACTCAGCCCCTATCGAATTCACAGTGGGATATGGGTTATGTTGCACTTCCTGAAGCTTCCACTAGATGTCATTCGTCTTTAGAACATTGTTTCAGGCTTCTCCTGTGAAGGGGGGCCGGGTGGGATCTGTTTGACTAAGGGGTCTGCTAGCTGCCTCGTTCTCAGTCACCTGCATTTCACATTGCTTTTCTACAGACAATGGAATTCTCCAGTTGGAACATTATTGAACATTTATGATAAAAACATCCTAAATATTGATTCTATACTTAGTTTGACAAGTTTCTTCGACCTATAACATAACTTTTTGTACTTTTAGTCCGACTGGACCTGAATGAGCTTTTGGATTTGTTCACCAAACGCCCTAACAAAATAAGATCTTTGGACATAAATGGACATAAATGATGGACATTATCGAACAAAACAAACATTTAGTGTGGAACTGCGATTCTTGGGAGTGCATTCTGATGAAGATCATCAAAGGTAAGTGAATATTTATAATGCTATTTATGATTAATGTTGACTGCGCAACATGGCAGATATTTATTTTGGCTGGTTTGGGCTCTGAGCGCCGTTCTCAGATTATTCTTTTTCCGTAAAATAAAATTTAAATCTGACACAGCGGTTGCATTAATGAGAAGTGTATCTAAAGTTCCATGCATAACACTTGAATTTTCTTCAACATTTATAATGAGTATTTCTGTGAATTCATGTGGCTCTCTGCAATATCACTGCATGTTTTGGAACTACTGAACATAACACGCCAATGTAAAATAAGATTTATGGATATAAATATGAACTTACCGAACAAAACATACATATATCGTGTAACATGAAGTTCTATGAGTGTCATCTGATGAAAATCATCAAATTTAGTGATACATTTTATATCTATTGGTGCTTTTTTTGACTCCTCTCTTTGGCTGGAAAAATCGCTGGGTTTTTCTGTGAGTTGGTGGTGACCTGACATAACCGTTTGTGGAGCTTTCGCTGTAAAGCCTTTTTGAAATCAGACACTGTGGCTGGATTAACGAGAATTGTATCTTTAAAATGGTGCCTAATACTTATATGTTTGAGAAATTTGATTTATGAGATTTCTGTTGATTTCTATTTGACGCCCTGCAATTTCATTGGCTGTTGGCGAGGGGAACCCCAGTCCTAGGCAGGTTAACAGCTTCTACCCCCAAGCCATAAGACTCCTGAACACCAACATCAAAGGTCTACCCAGACTATTTGCATTGCCCCCCTCCCCTCCCACTCTTTTACACCGCTGCTACTCTCTGTTATTATCATCTATGCATAGTCACCTTTAATAACTCTACTTACATGTACATATTACCTCAACTAACCGGTGCCTCTGTACGCCTATGTAGATATTCTATAAATCTGCCCTTTCCAGCTACAATAGTCATTTATGTCTACACTGTACTTCTGATCAATTTGGTGTTATTTTAATGGACAAAAAAATTGCTTTTAAAAAAACAACAAGGACATTTCTAAGTAACCACAAATTTTGAACGGTGGTGAAGCTATGTTTTAAATGATAGGTGGTCATTGGACCAAGAGGCTGTCAATCAAATGAACACGGACCGTCTCATTAAAGCGTAATTATGTCTGTCCTTTGTGGGCTTATAGACATGTTGTGTAGCCATTAGATAATGTAGAATGATGAAACAAAGTTTGGGTTCCTTCTAGTGTCTGAGGATTTGTTTGTTTCACCGAAACATTTATATTTCATAGATTGTTGCAAGTTGAAAGATTTGGAATTCATGTAAGACACTGTATACAACATGGATCGTGTTAGGATGTAAAAATGGATTTAATCAAAAAAAATATACGCTACATTTTATCTCTGGGACCCTCAGGATGACAAATCAGAGCAAGATTACTAAATGTAATTACATTATACCATCAGAGGTGAATGTATCAAACCAGTTGCTTTGATAAAAGTGTTTTGTTGTTGTGTACTATCTTCAAACAATAACATGGTATTTTTTGGGGTGTAATAGCTACTGTAAATTAGACATTGCAGTTAGATTAACAATCATCTTTCTGACCATATAAGACATGTATATGTCCTGGAAAGTTGGCTTTTGTTTACAATGCCATTCTAGTCAAATATCACATATTGAACAGCAACTGTTCCGATTCGGGACACGGATTCAGTGTGACAGGAAATATTTATTTAACAAATCTTTTATCAAAAGGGTCTGCCTCTGTCACACCCTGATCTGTTTCACCTGTCTTTGTGCTTCTCTCCACCCACCTCCAGGTGTCGTCATCTTCCCCATTATCCCCTGTGTATTTATACCTGTGTCGTCTGTTTGTTGCCAGTTTGTTTTGTTTGTGAAACCTACCAGCGTTTGTTCCCCTGCACCTGTCTGTTTCTTGCTCCTGTTTCCTAGTCCTTCCCGGTGTTGACCCTTCTACATGCCCTTAGCCTGCCTGCCGTTCTAAACCTTTCCCCACCTCACTGGATCATTGACCCCTGCCTTCCCTGACCCTGAGACGGCCTTCCGTTCTGGACACTTTGTACCTTCTCTGGATTTCTGACCCCTGCCTGCCTTTGACCTGTCGTTTGCCTGCCCCCTTATTAGAAATAAACGTTTCTTGTCTGCATCTGGATCATACCTGAAAAATGATAGCCTCTTATTAATGAAAATAATGTACAGGGAAATGCATTTTTTTCTGATCTTTTAAACTTTAAAAGTCCAATGCAGCCGTTTATAATCTCTATATAAAATCATTTCTGGGTAACAATTATTAAATCCTACTATGTGGATGTGTGGCAGGGCTTGAAAACTATTACGTGCTACAAAGGGAAACCCAGACGCGAGCTGCAGAGTGACGCGAGCCTACCAGACCAGCTAAATGCCTTTCATGCTCGCTTCGAGGCAAGCAACACTGAAGCATGCATGAGAGCACCAGCTGTTCTGGATGACTGTGTGATAACGCTCTCGGTAGCCGATGTGAACAAAACGTTTAAACAGGTCAACATTCACAAAGCCGCTGGGCCAGATGGATTACCAGGACGTGTACTCAAAGCATGCGCGGACCAACTGTCAAGTGTCTTCACTAACATTAACAACCTCTCCCTGACCGAATTTGTAATACCTACATGTTTCAAGCAGACCACCATAGTCCCTGTGCCCAAGGAAGTGAAGGTAACCAGCCTAAATGATCACCTCCCCTTGGAACTCAAGTCGGTAGCCATGAAGTGCTTTGAAAGGCTGGTCATGGCTCACATCAACAGCATCCTCCTTGACAGCCCAGACCCACTCCAATTTGCATACCGCCCCAACAGATACACAGATGACGTGATCTCAATCATACTCCACACTGCCCTTTCTCATCTGGACAAAAGGAACACCTACAGTGGGGAGAACAAGTATTTGATACACTGCCGATTTTGCAGGTTTTCCTACTTACAAAGCATGTAGACTTCTGTACTTCTTTATCATAGGTACACTTCAACTGTGAGAGACGGAATCTAAAACAAAAATCCAGAAAATCACATTGTATGATTTTTACAATACCCACGAAGCTCATCAATAAGCTAAGGACTCTGGGACTAAACATCTCCCTCTGCAACTGGATCCTGGACTTCCTGACGGGTCGCCCCCAGGTGGTAAGAGTAGGCAACAACACGTCTGCCACGCTGATCCTTAACACTGGGACCCCACAGGGGTGTGTACTTATTCCGCTCCTGTATTCCCTGTTCACCCATGACTGTGTGGCCAAACACGACTCCAACACCATTATTAAGTTTGCTGACGAGACAACAGTGGTAGGCCTGATCACCAACAACGATGAGACAGCCCATAGGGAGGAGGTCAGAGAACTGACAGTGTGGTACCAGGACAGCAACTTCTCCCTCAATGTGAGCAAGACAAAGGAGCTGATCGTGGACTTCAGGAAAAAGCGGGCCAAACAGGCCCCCATTAACATCGACAGGGCTGTAGTGGAGCGGGTTGAGAGTTTCAAGTTCCTTGGTGTCCACATCACCAACGAACTATCATGGTCCAAACATACCAAGACAGTCGTGAAGAGGGCACGACAAAACCTTTTCCCCCTCAGGAGACTGAAAAGATTTGTCATGGGTCCCCAGATCCTCAAAAGCTTCTACAGCTGTACCATCAAGAGCATCCTGACCAGTTGCATCACCGCCTGGTATGGCATCTGCTTGGCATCTGACCGTAAGGAGCTACAGAGGGTAATGCGAACGGCCCAGTACATCAAGCTTCCTGCCATCCAGGGCCTATATAAATTGTCAGAGACTCCAGTCACCCACCTTATAGACTGTTTTCTCTGCTACCGCACAGCAAGTGGTACCGGAGGACCAATAGGCTCCTCAACAGCTTCTACCCCCAAGTTATAAGACTGCTGAACAATTCATAAAAATCACCACCGGACATTTACTTGTTGTATTCGACGCATGTGGCAAATAAAGTTTGATTTGATTTGATTTTGATTATGTACCTTACTGTTTTCAATTAAAATGTTAAAAAAAAGAAACAAAAATTGCTTCTTACCAATTAGCAACTTCCCAAGCAAGAATTTTGCTAAGACTGTCTGGGCGTTGTCTGAGCTGAGAGGGGAAATCTGAAAACAAGCTTTTATTTACAGAGAGGTTTGGATGTCACCAGGCAGGCCAACATTCTATCCCACCAAATCAGGCTGGAATTTCAGGTGGTCTTTTCAAACAACACTTACACTAAAACGACATGATCATAATTTTCCCAATTTCAGACTATTATTCCAACCACATAGCGTAGAAATAAACAGAAAACACATGAAAATCTAGTTTTTGACTGCACTGAGACTTTAAGGGAAATATGATTTCTTATAGACAACCCACAACAAGTTCTTAGAATATTTCCAGACCACTGTTCTATTTAAAGTAGTTTTATGGAAAATAGTTTAAAAATGAAATGTTTCAACCATAATGCTACTTCCTTTCATTCAAAATCTATTCAAATTCTGCTTCCAGTGGAGTGTGGCCAATTTCATTTCAAGAATTTAATTGGAATTAAAGAGCAATTTACTACCCAATTCTGAATTGACCCCCAACCATGACACACACTCACTCACAAACTGACACATGCACATACACTAGTGGTGCGTACGCCAGCTGTTTGTTCCTCTGTACCCGCCCACAATTGCTAGTAACCCATCTACAATAATTGGTAGGCTATTTGTTGGTGACTTTGTCCGTAATTAGATACATGCAGCTTATCTTCTGTCATTACATTATGTTGCCCTAGATGACTTGCTCACCAGAATAATGTCAGAAATTATAGAATGAATGCTTCAATCGAGTTGACATCGGTAAAGTTTTCCGTGTCATCTCTGCTTCTTTCGAGGAACAAATATGCTTTTAGACCCGGTAGAAAATGCAATAGCGCTAAAAGATTTTCTGTGCAAAACTGCCAAATTACATCAGTTTTTGACCCGTTGTAAGGAAATAGAAGCTGTAAATATGACCCAACATGTTTCTAATACGATTTTAGATCAAATTGGATGCATACAGTGCATTCTGAAAGTATTCAGACCTCAAAAGCATTTGGCATTTAACCTTTACCCACTAATGCCAGATAGCCTAAAAATAACGAAAGAAAAACCTCAGGGCAGCCTATAGATATTTGCACAAGAATGATACATTTATGGATTTGTTCATGTATTGTTTTGTTTTATTCAACCCGACAGCGAACCACCTGCACTTCATCCACACAATATTTCATGACCCTAAACTCATTGAGTCAAACACAAGCACGCACGCACGCACGCACACACACACACACAGCATATGTTTTACTATTCTTGTGGGGACCTAACATGTATTTCCATTAAATATCCTATTTTCCCTAACCCTAACCTTAACCACCTTAACCCTAAACTTAACCCATAAACCATAACCCTACCCTAACACTAAACCTAAACCTCTAACCCCTAACCCTAACATCTAAGCCTAATTGCAAGCCTTACCCTAAACCTAATCCCTAAACCTTAGTACTTTTGGGAATCTGGGAAATAACCACACAAGGGAGAATTTTCCTTGTTTCACTATCCTTGTGGAAACTTTGGGGGATTTCCGTTACCCACAAGGATAGTAATACAAGACTACCCCCCCCCCCCCCACACACACACACACACACACACACAGCAGCCCCCGAGGACAGTCTCTCTGCAAGTTCTCGTCCATGTACGGTCACTGCAATCAGAACATAGCATTTTTCACATCACTCTCTCTCCCCTGCAGAAACTGGGGAACATGGTGTGCTGAAATATTACTTCCAGATGCCCCCAATACATCAGCTAATGAATGATAAGGTCAGCATTTAGTCATTTTAACTACCATTTAATCCAATAGCAAAAAACAAGATACACATTTCAAACTGTTCTTTTTGAAGTGTTTAATAGAAAGAATAGTAGATGGTAAATATAATTTTCCAAACAATATTTAAATATAACTTGACATGCAATATTTTTGTTAAATAGTTTGTTTCCAATTGCAGGTTGTGAGTATGTTGAGAAATATCTGTTTTACAGATCCAATATCCTTATACAATACAAACACAGGATAACGGAACCAGAGGAGATGGCATCCGTTATCAATCTCCTAACCAATTGTGTAATTGTGTATGTGATTATTATTTGTACCTTGTTTTGTACATCATCTTTCTGCTACAGTGTTTAATGACCGAAAATAACTTTTAGATATCAGGAGAGCGATTACTCACCCCGTACTGGAGGAATACTTTTTCTTTAGCGAGTCGGACGGGAAGGATTTATTCAGACGCCCGACAAGGCCCTCATCCCTGTCATTCGCAGGAGAAAGAGACAGAGATATTGGGGATGAAGATCAGGGTGCCTTGTAAGGATCGATGAGTGGGTAATCTGCCTTTACCATCAGTCCTATTAGCCAACATACAACCATCGGATAATAAAATAGACAAGCACGCATATCCTACCAACGGGACATTAAAAATTGTAATATCTTATGTTTCACAGAGTCTTGGCTGAACGACGACATGAATAACATACAGCTGGTGGGTTTGAAGCTTTTTCTGCAGGTTAGAACAGTGGCCTCTGGTAAGACAAGGGGTGGCAGTCTATGTATATTTTGTAAACAACAGCTGGTCGACGATGTCTAAGGAAGTCTTGAGGTTCTGCTTGCCTGAGGTAGAGTATCTCATATCAATATCTACCTAGAGAGTTTTCATCTGTATTCTTCGTAGCTGTCTATTTGCCACCACCAACCGATGCTGGCACTAAGACCGCACTCAATGAGCTGTATATGGCCATAAGCAAACAGGAACACGCTCATCCAGAAGCGGTGCTCCTAGTGGCTGGGGACTTTAATGCAGGGAAACTTAAATCCGTTTGACCTCATTTCTACAAGCATGTTAAATATGTAACCAGAGGGAAAAAATCTCAACACCATCTTTACTCCAAACACGTGTACAAAGCTCTCCCTCACCCTCCATTTGGCAAATCTGACCATAATTAGATCCTCCCGATTCCTGCCTAAAGGCAAAAACTAAAGCAGGGAGCACCAGTGACTCGCTCAATAAGAACAGTCAGATGAAGAACATGCTAAGCTACAGGACTGTTTTGCTAGCACAGACTGGAATATGTTTCGGGGGTTATTCTGATAGCATTGAGGAGTACACCACAACAGTCACTGGTTTCATCAATAAGTGCATTGAGGACGTCGTCCCCACAGTACATACCCCAACCAGAAGCTATGGATTACAGGCAACATCTGCACTGAGCTAAAGGCTAGAGCTGCCGCTTTCAAGGAGTGGGACTCTAAACCGGAAGCTTATAAGAAATCCTGCTATGCCCTCTGATGAACCATCAAACAGGCAAAGCATCAATACAGGACTAAGATTTAATCGTACTACATCAGCTCTGAGGATGTGGCAGGGCTTGCAAACTATTACAGACTACAAAACGAAGCACAGCAGCGAGCTACCCAGTGACATGAACCTACCAGTCGAACTAAACTACTTCTATGCTCGCTTCGAGGCAAGTAACACTGAAACATGCATGAGAGCATCAGCTGTTCCGGCGACTGTATGATCACGGTCTCCATAGCCGATGTGAGTAAGACATTTAAGAAGCCTCTTGGACCTATCCAAATCTACTAATTATATGCATATTCTAGTTTTTATGGCTGAGTAGCAAGCAGTTTAATTTGGGCACGCTTTTCATCCAAAATTCTCAATGCTGCCCCCTACCCTAGAGAAGTTAAATAAGTCAACATTCACAAGGCTGTCAAGATGTGTACTCCGAGCATGCGCTGACCAACTGGCAAGTGTCTTCACTGACATTTACAACCTGTCCCTGACTGAGTCTGTAAAACCAACATGTTTCAAGCAGACCACCATAGTGCCCAAGAACACCAAGAACACTAAGGTAACCTGCCCAAATGACTACCGACCAATAGCACTCATGTCTATAGCATGTTATGGCAACTGCTCGGCCTCTGACCGCAAAGCACTACAAAGTGTAGTGCGTACGACCCAGTACATCACTGGGGCCAAGCCTCCTGCCATCCAGGACCTCTATACCATGCGGTGTCAGAGGAAGGCCCTAAAAGTTGTCAAAGCCTCCAGCCACCCAAGTCATAGACTGCTCTCTCTGCTACCTCACGGTAAGCGGTACCAGAGCGCCAAGTCTAGGTCCAAAAGACTTCTTAACAGTTTATACCCCCAAGCCATAAGACTCATGAACAGCTAATCAAACGGCTACCCAGACCCCTCTTTTACGCTGCTGCTACTCTCTGTTATTATCTATGCATAGTCACTTTAACTCTACCTATATGTACATATTACCTCAATTACCGTGACTAACCGGTGCCCCTGCACATTGACTCTGTACCGTTACCCCATGTATATAGCACTATTGTTGTTTTACTGCTGCTGTTGACATCAGCAAACCGCAATGTTTTTTCTGTGTATGGAACATTTATGGGATGTTTTATTTCAACACTTGGAACATGGGACCAACACTTTACATGTCACTGGCTTATATTTTGTTCAGTGTATGTACACAACATATATAAAAGTATGTGGACACACCTTCAAATTAGTGGATTCGGATATTTCAGCCACACCCGTTGCTTACAGGTGTATAAAATCGAGCACATAGCAATGCAATCTCCATAAACAAACATTGTCAGTAGAATGGGTTTACTGAAGAGCTCAGTGACACCTTCATAGGATGCCATCTTTCCAACAAGCCAGTTTGTCAAATGTCTGGCATGCTATAGCTACCTTGGTCAAGTCTAAGTGCTGTTATTGTGTAGTGGAAACATCTAGGAGCAACAACGGTTCAGCCGTGAAGTGGTAGGCCATGTAAGCTCACAGAACGGGCCCGCCAAGTGCTGAAACGCGTAGCACGTAAATATCGTCAGTCCTCGGTTGCAACATTGACTACAGAGTTCCAAACTGCCTCTGGAAGCAACGTCAGCAGAAGAACTCTTCATCGGGAGCTTCATGAAATGGTTTTCCATGGCTGAGCAGCCTCACATAAGCCTAGGATGTGAGAGAAGCAGACTCGGTCTCAACCTTTAAGTCTTCATTGAAGACTCATCTCTTCAGTAGGTCCTATGATTGAGTGCAGTCTGGCCCAGGAGTGTGAAGGTGTACGGAAAGGTACTGGAGCAACGAACCGCCCTTGCTGTCTCTGCCTGGCCGGTTCCCCTCTCTCCACTGGATTTCTCTGCCTCTAACCCTATTACAGGGGCTGAGTCACTGGCTTACTGGTGGTCTTCCATGCCGGACCTAGGAGGGGTGCGTCACTTGAGTGGGTTGAGTCACTGACATGGTCTTCCTGTCTGGGTTGTCGCCCCCCCTTGGGTTGTGCCGTGGCGAAGATCTTTGTGGGCTATACTCGGCCTGTCTCAGGATGGTAAGTTGGTGGTTGAAGATATCCCTCTAGTGGTGTGGGGGCTGTGCTTTGTTAAAGTGGGTGGGGTTACATCCTGCCTGTTTGGCCCTGTCCTGGGGTATCATTGGATGGGGCCACAGTGTCTCCTGACCCCTCCTGTCTCAGCCTCCAGTATTTATGCTGCAGTAGTTTGTGTTGGGGGGCTAGGCTCAGTCTGTCATATCTGGAGTATTTCTCCTGTCTCGTCCGGTGTCCTGTGTGAATGTAAGTATGTTCTCTCTCTTTCTCTCTTTCTCTCTCTCGGAGGACCTGAGCCCTAGGACCATGCCTCAGGACTACCTGGCATGATAACTACTTGTTGTCCCCAGTCCACCTGGCCGTGCTGCTGCTCCAGTTTCAACTGTTCTGCCGGCGGCTATGGAACCCTGACCTGTTCACTGTGATTACTATTATTTGACCATGCTGGTCATTTATGAACATTTGAACATCTTGGCCATGTTCTGTTATATTCTCCACCCGGCACCGCCAGAAGACGTCTGGCCACCCCTCATAGCCTGGTTCCTTTCTAGGTTTCTTCCTAGGTTTTGGCCTTTCTAGGGCCTTTCTAGTTTTTCCTAGCCACTGTGCTTCTACACCTGCATTGCTTGCTGTTTGGGGTTTTAGGCTGGGTTTCTGTACAGCACTTTGATATATCAGCTGATGTAAGAAGGGCTATATAAATACATTTGATTTGATTTAAGATCACCATGCACAATGCCAAGCGTTGGCTGGAATGGTGTAAAGCTCGCCGCCATTGGAATCTGTAGCAGTGGAAACTAATGCTCTTGTGGCTGAATGGATGCAAGTTCCCGCAGCAATGCTCCAACATCTAGTGTTATTAAGCCTTCCCAGAAGAGTGGAGGCTGATATAGCAGCAAAGGGGGGACCAACTCCATATTAACGCCCATGACTTTGGAATGAGTTGTTTGATGACCAGGTGTTTGTTGTACTCAGCCAATTGAAAATGTGCTTAGAGTTTTGATGATCTGTTTAGATTTTGTGCTTAGAGTTGTGAAAATGTACCACATACTTGTGAAATTTGCACCAACGTGATTGAAAAAACCTGTAAGAACCTTAATGTTGGTGTTTCCTTTATTTTGGCAGTTACCTGTATGTCATTCAGTTATGTATTTACTCCCAAACACACTGATGAGGGGAACATGTGAGTAAGCAAGGATCTGTAAATGGTTTGGGATTTTAGTTTTCATGATATGGGCTAAGGCATGTGTTTCAGTATGATATGTTGGATAAAGGAATAAAGACAGACACCAATGTCAAGTTCAATAACCTTGTTGTGCATTGTACAAATCCCTACAGGTGGAGTCCGGGGAACAGTCCGGCTAGTCGAAAACCTATCAACTAGACTCCGTAACATCATCCTTTTCAATAGAAAGTGCAAACATAACAGCATAACATTAAGTTTTATCAGTCTCTTGCTTACAGAGTAAGCCTGTCCGGTGGCTTGCACAGCCGACCCACTTGTGAGTAAGTATTGGCTCTGACATGGGTAGGATTAGGACCACGAGCTGGAGAGCTTGGCCTCACCTTCAGTTGGCTCATGTCTCAATTCTGCGCCCCTTACCCTTAGGCCTGGACTGTGATCCAGCTCATCTAGGTATGGCGTGTTCTGGTTTGTCTGCTCTGCTACGCTCAGATCCACCCGATTGAGACGATAGTGGGAGCCACCAACATCCACCAGGTAAGAACATGGTGCAACTCTCCGTAGGCATGTGCCCAGCCTTCAAAGTCCTGTGTGGTCTCCTGGCAGTGGTTTCATCCTTATTATTTCACCCACCTCCAGCTCTGGTAGATCTCGAGCATTCCTGTCTTAGAAGCACTTAGCGAGCTGTTTTCTGTGACGCAGTTTGAACGTGATGCCAACCATGACGCAGGGCTCAAGTAGCTTGTTAGCTACAGAGATGGTAGTCTTCAGACGTCTGGACAGAAGGCGTTGTGCTGGGCTGCTGTCCATGTTTTCGGTGGGTGTGTTCCTCCTCTGTAAGATCGCTTTCCATGGTTCTTTGCTGTCGCGCAAGGCCCTGCTTAACAGGTTTTTTGCTATCTTGACAGCTGATTCTGCCTTGCTATTTGCTTTGCGTGTCTTGGAGAGGAGGTCACATGGTCAAACTCCCATTCTGAGGCGAAACGCTTGAACTGTGCAGTGAATTGTGGGCCATTGTCCTTGATTACCTTGTCAGGCTGACCTTGTCTTGCAAACTGTGCCTTGCAGCGCTTTATGACCGTCTCTGCAGACAAGTCAGGGAGCAGTTCAATTTCCCAAAAGTCAGAGTAGTGATCAACGATGAGAAGATAGTCCTTTTGTCTGTGGCTGAATAAGTCCATGCTGACGATTTGCCAGGCCCTTGTGTGCAGTTCTTGTGACATCATGGTTTCCTTTTGCTGTTCATGAGCGTACTCGTTGCATGAGGTACAGTTGCTGACAAAGTCTTTAATTTCTCCTTGCATGTTTGACCAGTATAATGTATCACGAGCCTGGCGGTAGCATGCATCACCTCCAACGTGACTGGAGTGTATGCCGGTAAGCATCTCTGGACGTAGTGATTGGGAATAATGACCTTCTAACCTCTGAACAAGACGCCATTTCGCACACTGATCTCATCTCGAAAGGTCCAGTATTCTCTCACTTTGAAAGGTGTCTCCTCTTTCAGGTATGGCCAACCTGCGAGAGCCATGGACTTCAGTGACTGTAGCTCTTCGTCCTTGTCAGTGTGTTGCCTGATCTGGGCTAGGTGGTGACCTGTGACGTTTAAGTAGTCTGCCTGACTGATCTGTTGAACATCTTGTTGTTCCTGCTGTAGCGAACAGATGGCCTGCCGCTGATAGACAGTGCCTCTGCCTGTACATTGTGCTGTTGCCCTGCTCAGAGTGTCGCTGATGTACATCTCTGGTCCTGGCTTGTAAATTACCAGGCTGTAGTTTTGCAGAGTCAGGAGCATGCTTTGAAGCCTCTTGGGCACGTTGAGGAGAGGTTTACTGAATATAGCAATGAGTGGTTTGTGGTCAGTTTCAGCGGAGACCAGCTCTCGACGATATAAGTAGTGATGGAATCGCTGGCAGCAGAAGACGATGCTGAGGCACTCATTCTCAATTTGTGGATGGTTTTGTTCGGTGCTCTCGAGGCAAACACAAAGGGCTGACCTTCCTGCATAAGGCAGCATCCAAGTCCCCTTTGGCTGGAGTCGCCCTGGATTGTGACAGGCTTTGTGATGTCGTAGTAGCGCAACACTGGCATGGTTGAAGCCAGAGATTTTATCTCCTTCACTACAGCCTCATGCTTGGGTAGCCAGTGCCATGGTGTGTCTTTGTCCAGCAACCGGAGCAGTGACACACAGACTGCTGATAGGTGTGGCATGAACTTTGCAAGATAGTTTGCAAAACCGATGAGACACTGTACTCCTTTTGCAACAGACTGGTTTGGCATGTCGAGGATCGCTCGGACCTTGTCTGGGTCCGGCTTCAGGCATTTTGCTTAGAGAATGTGGCCATGGAAGTGGACGTCTTTCACCTTGAACTGCAGCTTCTTCAGGCCAAGACGAAGCTTAACTGATCGGCAGCGCACCATCAGTGCCAGGAGCTTCACATCGTGATCGCGTTCTGCTTCTTCGTCTGTGTCACCACAGCCTACGATCAGGACATCATCGGCAATGGGTTCAATGCCCTTGAGCCCAGCCAGAAACTCGTGCTGCTTGTGTTGGCATACCTCAGGCACCACTGAGACACCAAACGGGAGCTTGAGCCAGCGTTTCCGACCCCAGGGGGTCCAGAAGGTAGTCATGAAGCTGCTTTCTTCGTCCGGCTTGCATTGAAGGAATGCATCTCGGGCATCCACCAAGGTGAAAATCCTGGCCTTGGGAAGCTTATAGAGGACATCCTCTAGTGTCGGCATGATCTAGTGGGATCGTTTCAGTGCATGGTTCAGATGCTATGGGTCGATGCAGACCCTCAGCTTCTCTGTTTTTTTCACTATGACCATATTACTGATCTAGTCAGTTGGTTCAGTCACAGATGTCATGTGGCCATCGGCCTCATACTTGTCCAGCTGGGCCTTCACAGCCACTTTCATTGCAATGCGAGGAGCCCACTGGACTGGAATGATGCTCTCATCTACTTCAAAGTGTACCTCCCCAGGCACTGATTCAACGGGCGTGTTGAATACATCGTCATATCTGCTGAGTAGTTGTTCTTTGGACAGGGGTCCATGCTGGACATGCTCCACAATGTGCAGGTCATTTGGTACAGTGACCTGCATCAGTCCCAGGCATTCGCATGTAGAGCCTGAGAGGAGAGGATGTTGACTGGTTTTCACAATCTCAAACTCCAGCTTGTGTTTGTGTCCCTGAATAACACATTCGGTCTCAAAGGTGCACATAAAGCTCATTAGCTTTCCTGAGTACAGCTTTAGTCTAGTATCGCTGGGCAATAGATGTGTGTCAGGTGCCAGATTGATTTTGTCTTTGTAGTTCAATACGTTGCATGTAGCACCGGAATCCAGTTGACATTGTTGTTGCTTGTTGTGTAATCGTAGTGTCACAAACCATTTCTTCCCTCTTGAGTGTTCAGTGCCAATGGATTCCTGCATGTAAATGTCACTTTCACTGTTCAGCTCTAAACATTGAGTGACATCATCAAGACAGTGAATCTTGCCCTCACTCAACCTTTTTTTGCTTTTGAGACACACTTTTGCAAAGTGATTGTTACTTCCACAAGCTCTGCATGGTTTTCTATAGGCAGTGCTTTTTGCCACGCGTGTGTGTGTATTCCCACAGTATTTACATGCTACAGGGCTCTCTGTGTTCACCGTTCGTGGTGAATTACTCTGCCTCGATTGGTTTTGTCTGAATGTCTGCCTAGCAACAGCATGAACAGTATCGACGTCGGAGCGTGGGGTTTCGATTTCCATTGCTCTCATTCTCATGTCAGTGACTTCAGCAGTGCGGCACATTTCGATGGCAGTTACTAATGTTAAGCCTCTCTCTCTCAGTAGACGCCGGCGCGTATCCTCATTTGCAATTCCCAATACTATTTTGTCACGAATCAATTCATCTTTCATTCCCCGTATTCACAAGTGGCGGATTTTTCACTCAAACGGGTTACAGAGTTGAGTACTGACTCACCCTCTTCCTGTTTGCAGCTTCCGAAAACGAACCGCTCGTAAATTACGTTTCTGGCGGGTTTGAAGTAATTCTCCAATGCATCCAATATAGCCTTTGCATCACACTGTTGTCGTGCTGTGAGGGTGAGATTGTGCCGGTAGATATGCCTGCATTCGCTGCCCATGAAACTCCCCAGAGTTGCCGCTTGTACCTCGTTGGGTTTCTCAGACCAGTCGCCAGTGCATAGACCTCAAATTCATCCCTGAAGTTGTCCCAATTAGTATTCCAGTCCCCTGTGAGAACCATGGGATTTGGTGGCGGAATGTTCGCTGCCATGGCAATGGAATAGGACATTTCTTTGCCTTCAGTCATCGAGGTAGGTAGTGATGCTAGCTAACCAGCTAACAATGAGTTGATCAGTGTTGTGAGTAGGAAACGGCATGTGTTCGCATATGGAACGTAACTGCGCCTATACTGTACTTAGCTAGAAAAATAACAAACGTGTGGTTTCCGAGCCACTTCTGATACCATGTTTCAGTATGATATGTTGGATAAAGGAATAAAGACAGACACCAATGTCAAGTTCAATAGCCTTGTTGAGCATTGTACAAATCCCTACATGTGGAGTCCGGGGAACAGTCCGGCTAGTCGAATACCTATCAACTAGACAACAGCATATGGGTTCTCTCTCCAACAGGTCTCACTATCATAGTCTTGGTATTGCAGTGGGGTTTCGTTTCACCACTTTGGGATGGGAACGGCATAGAGTGAACATCATTTTCCCTTCAATTATATGTATAAATTATATGTATGCACATACATAAGTTGCTTTGGATAAAAGCGTCTGCTAAATGGTATATATTACATATTACTACTATTGTATCATTACTTTTGTATCTGGACAATTTCACCAGTTCCAGTTCCACAATCAGGGTCCTTTGAGCAATAAAAGTAAGAATATCAGGAGAACAACCAGAATGTTGAGAGCCCTAAGACTATCACGGACCTGAATGTTATATTAGTAAGGTTACAGTGAGAACAACATTATGCCTAGTTTAACTCAGTCCATCAGGAGCGCTTGGAGTGGAACGAGGTTTTAGGAAATACTAGCTGAGGGTCAGGGAGCAGTTTGGAATTGTTTGTTGTGTTAAGGTTGGAAAGATGTAGAGATGAGAGAGAACAGAAACAGAGCTGTAAAAGGTAGTAATAATTGATTCCAAAAAGCTTATGTTGTGAAAATTGGAACCATATATAGAGCTAGACTGGAGGATCCATGCGCATTTGGACATGCTTTATTTTTAGGCCTGAGAGGACTGTTGTATTGTTGAGGCCAATAAAAAATCATATGAATGAGCAGGTACGCCCAAACACATAAAAGGTAAACTTGGATATGGTGTGTGGTCCTCCCACTACGACTTGGGAAACCATGCAATTTATTAGGCATCGGAGGAAATACTGTAAGTCATGATTTACTTCACAGGGTGGGGAAAGTGCACTGTGATCTTGACGCTCCTTTCCAATAAATATCGAGGGTCTTATTCTGATGACGTGATGATCGACGCTTCACTGCCGTTTGACAAAAAAAAACATATCCATATCCTTATCCATAATGATCTCATCATGTAGACTGTATCCACACAGTTTACCCACAATGTATCTGCAAGCTGTTGGCTAGAGTGCACAAGCCAATACCAGAGTAGGCACATTTGCTACTTAACGCAACAGTTTTTGTGATAAAAATAAAATAAAATCGGTAGAGTTGAAAATTTGATGGAAACACATTAAACGTATTTTCTTAATACAGATTTTTAGAATATTCGCCAATTAGATGGAACATCGGCTATTAAATAGGGTATTTCTAAGTCTATGGTACAGTAATTGAGCAAACAGTGGAGTTAACGAGCATGTGAACATCCAAGGCAGATGATAAGCATACACCAATCTAGAACCAGTCTTCATGTCTGTCTGTCCGGCTCTCTCTTCCAGAATGACACACTGAGGTGTGCGTCACGACCCGAAAATGTCAGCTATGAATCTTTCAGAACAAGCGTGAGACGGTTTTGAAGGGTTTATGTTAAACAAAGAGACAGGCACCAGAAATCAGCTGGCTCTCTAATGCCTTTTCATAATGAACATCTGCAAGATATCCACATTCAATTTGGGAGGGCTTCACAAAGCTGTGAAAAGCAATCTGGACTGAGGATTTAAGTGCTGAGCCACCCATGTAAAAAATACTGCATATTTCTCCCAGGCTCAGGCTGTAATTGTAAAGCATTGTAAGCCGCCTGAGTATTGCATAATTCATATTGGTGGGGCCTGTCATTGTATTCAGCTTCCATAATTGCTGTGGTTGCTCCGCTGTAGTTCAGGACAGTACTCAGAGTGCAAACCTCCCGTACGAATACACTGTGCCTTAGATAGACGAATCCTTAAGTGTATATTTTGGACCTGCGTGTCAATCCACGGAAGATTTTTAAAAAATCCTCATCTAAATCTGTCAGTTTAACCTAACCCCCCGCAACAGCCAGTGAAAGTGCAGGGCGCCAAATTCAAAACAACAAAAATCTCATAATTAAAATTCCTCAAGCATACAAGTATTTCACACCATTTTAAAGATAAAATTCTCGTTAATCCAGCCACAGTGTCTGATTTCAAAAAGGATTTACAGCTAAAGCACCACAAACGATTGTTAGGTCACCACCAAGTCACAGCCATTTTTTTCCAGAGGAGTCACAAAAAGCAGAAGTAAAGATAAAATTAATCACTAACCTTTGATGATCTTCATCAGATGACACTCATAGGACTTCATGCTACACAATACATGTATGTTTTGTTTGATAAAGTTCATATTTATATAAAAAAATCTGAGTTTACATTGGCGCTTTACATTCAGTAGTTCTAAAACATGCAGTGATATTGCAGAGAGCCACATCAATTTACAGAAATACTCATAATAAACATTGATAAAGGTACGACTATTATACATGGAACTTTAGATAAACTTCTCCTTAACGCAACCGCTGTGTCAGATTTCAAAAAACTTTACGGAGAAAGCAAACCATGCAATAATCTTAGTACAGCCTTTAGACAACAAAGCAGCCAAAAAGATAACCGCTATTGGGTAGTCAACATTACTCAGAAATAGCATTTGAAATATTCACTTACCTTTGATGATCTTCATCAGAATGCACTCCCAGGAATCTCAGTTCCACCATAAATGTTTGATTTGTTCGATAATGTCCATCAGTTATGTCCAAATATCTTCTTTTGGTAGGGCGTTTGGTAAACAAATTCAAAAGCGTGTTCAGGTCGCGCCGAACGTCGGGCGAAAAGTTCAACATTATCCGTTACATCCCGTAGAAACATGCCAAACTAAGTATGGAATCAATCTTTAGGATGTTTTTAACATAAAACTTAATGTTCCAACCGGACAATTCCTTTGTCTGTTCAAATGTAGCTACCTTTCACGCCAGACCGAGGCTGTGGCATATAGCCAGACCGCTCGCTTAAAGAGCCCTTATGAGCCCCTCCCTTCGAGTAGAATCCTCAAAACAGGTTCTAAATACTGTTGACATCTAGTGGAAGCCTTGGGAAGTGAAACATTTTCTCAGGTTTTTGCCTGCCATATGAGTTCTGTTATACTCACAGACATCATTCAAACAGTTTTAGAAACTTCAGAGTGTTTTCTACCCAATACTAATAATAATATGCATATATCAGCATCTGGGACAGAGTAGGAGGCAGTTCACTCTGGGCACGCTATTCATCCAAAAGTGAAAATGCTGCCCCCTATCCCAAAAAGGTTAACCTAGATATCTGTTTTTTTTGCATGGGCTGTGTCTCAATCCACTATATCCGCCCATATCGACTTTCCGCATCTGCGGTAGAAGGTGGCTAAGCTGCAGCTGTGTTTGTCAGACCGTAAGACAAATCCCGAAATTTATCTTCTCAAGAAGACTTCTGTAGCGTCCGAACGGTTTGTCCGACAAACTGACACGACCATTCTATCGAATGATGAGATTCTCATGAACACGATGGCATGCTCCGTTTTTCCCACAAGTGTCACGTGACTCATCTGAAGGTAACCCAGTTCTGGTTTGCGTTATTTGGCATAGGGACTTGCTGTTCTCACGGATCAAGGTAAGACCCAAGTGCAGACTGTGTGAAGTAGCAATGTTTATTGTAACAACAGGGGCAGGCAACTGAGAGGTCAAGGCAGGCAGGGGTCAGTAATCCAGAGTAGGAGCAAAGTTGCAGGACGGCAGTCAGGCACAGACAGACAGAAAACACAGGTATAAATACCCAGAGTATAAGTGGGAAAGATGGGCGACACCTGGAGGGGGTGGAGGCAAGCACAAGGACAGGTGAAACAGATCAGGGCGTGACAGCTGTAGCTTATCGAGGTGGGTGTGGTGTGGTGCAATGACAACCCATTCAATTCCTGGATGGGGACATTTGCTGTTTGATCAAGAATCATAGTATTCCTGGATTAAAGAGACTCTCCGGGAACTTTGGCGACTAAGTAAGTCTTTTTTGAAACCTCCCACTTTGGGCTGGATGTGTCAATGTGTAGTTCATACATGCATAATCTATAAGCAGAATTGCTGTTTTAGCTCAATAAACCACAAAATCCCTAGTTTGAAAGAGAAGTTGTGCGGCTCCATTTTGAGTACTGCAAGCTTGGCCCACATGGGCCAGTCCCCTAACATTTCGAGTTCCAACTAACGCACTTCATCCCCTCGCCATCTGTGTGACTTCTAGCATATTGATCAGTAACTAGCACATTGACGAGTTTCAGAGTGGAAGAAGAAGGCCGGCCCTGCCCAGCATTATCCAATGAGGTTCACAACTGCGCAATGGCTCAGTGTCACAGCAGAGAGTGCGAGAGAGCAATGACGTACTGCGCATATCTGCAGATATATGATGTAGTACGCATTTTTTGGCTACCCTTTTTGGCTCTCGAGCGCTACTTTCAGAACTAATGGATAAAAAGTGAACTGAATTCATCTGAATTCATCTCAGTTTTCCTATGTCCTTTCATCATTCATTTGATCTTTGACTTGTCTAGTTGTTCTATCCACCAGCAGCTAGGGGGCACTCATATGTTCAATGTGCTGCTGTTCCCCAGTGAAACATTTCTGTTTTCTCACTCTCTGTTCTGTTGAGGATACGGAATTCTGCTTACTCTGCCATGTCCGCAAAAACCCAACTTGTGAATATGATTACCACATGGTTAACAAGCAAGTTGTCTCTCTCTCACTTGCTTTCTCTCGCCTCTCTCTCGCTCTTTCTTACTTGTACGCCCTCCTGCCATTCTATGTTTTAGCAGCTTTTGTGTTCACTGACGTGAAGGCTTTGGCCTCTCTCTCTCTTTCCACTGTGTTGTACATTATCTCTCACATGTGCTCTTTGTCTCTCTCTTTCTTTCTCTCCCTCTCTCCAACCAGCTCTCTTACCTTACCTCTTTCTCGGCATCCCTCCATCCCAATCTCTCATCTCTCTCTCACTCTCCATACATCTACCTCTCATTGGCTCTCTTTTTTTGTTTCCCCCTCACGCCTTTCTCTCCCCCCCCCCCCCCCCCCACCCCTCTTCTCTCCTCCAGGTTGTGTACAGTGTCACACCATCTGTCCGGTAATCAGAGCAAGGCAGGTTTTCCCCTCCCTCCATCTGTAATTAGCACAGGGACCGTTCCTCCTGTTCCTCCTTCACGCATCTTAATCCTAAACATCCTAAACACCACTTAGGGTAACTACAGTAGCCTACCACTCACAGGGCCTTAGAGAACAGAACAAGGTAAGTTGTGTGACTGAGCAGTGTGGTTTGTGTTTGGGCACTTTGTGAGCATCACTGAGAGAAACGTTATCTTCTCCTACATTTTTATAATTCTCTCACTGACTAAGGAGTATTCCACACCCATACACACGGATGTTTGAATGACCTTCAAGCCAAGATCAATTCTGAGAGGCCCTTATCACAGAGACTCTGAGATACTGCTGCTATTAGAGAGAAGACTCCTGGAAGGCTATACTTTATTCCTCTAGCTCTCCCCAACGTCCCCATTCATTAGGTTGGAGTACATTGCTCCTCTGGACCCTCTCACTGTAACAGAGACCCCATAAGGAGATGGAGTGTGGTACAGTGACACTGCACATGACGAGACGTAAGCTAGCCCGTCCAGCATGACCTAACACAAATAGTATATCCCTTCCATGTATTTATCAGTGGGATCCCATAGGGATGATGTATGGTCCCATAAAGGTCTCTGTTTACATTCACTCTGTCTTGATTAGTGGGAGTGGAGAATGTAAGGGACTGCTCGCATGTTTCTTATGTATCTACTGGGAGTCGTTCAACACACGAGCACACATTAAAAGAAACATACATTAATTCATTTAATTAAAAAAATGCTGTGCTTAATTGTATAGTTATCTGGTTTGTTGAATGCCCATTTGTATCTCAGAAGACCAGAACCTAAATAATAATAATAAGAAATAATTTACTAGTTGACTACACATACCATAGACGCATAGTACTGTGACTCTCACAGTGGACACTCAGCGACCCAGACCCCCCGCTGTTGGAGATCACACATACTGACTCAAGGCAGTTGGGAAATAGGCAAGGGATGCGGACAATAACAGGTCACAACCGCACACAGGTCACAACCCATACAGGTCACAACCCCACACAGGTCACAACCCCACACAGGTCACAACCCATACAGGTCACAACCCACACAGGTCACAACCTCACACAGGTCACAACCCCAAACAGGTCCCAACCCCACACAGGTCACAACCCCACACAGGTCACAACCCATACAGGTCACAACCCACACAGGTCACAACCCCACACAGGTCACAACCCCACACAGGTCACAACCCCAAACAGGTCACAACCCCAAAAAGGTCACAACCCCACACGGGTCACAACCCCACACGGGTCACAGCCCCACACAGGTCACAACCCCAAACAGGTCACAACCCCACACAGGTCACAACCCCACACAGGTCACAACCCATACAGGTCACAACCCACACAGGTCACAACCCCACACAGGTCACAACCCCACACAGGTCACAACCCCAAACAGGTCACAACCCCAAAAAGGTCACAACCCCACACGGGTCACAACCCCACACGGGTCACAGCCCCACACAGGTCACAACCCCAAACAGGTCACAACCCCAAACAGGTCACAACCCCACACAGGTCACAACCCCAAACAGGTTACAACCCCACACAGGTCACAACCCCACACAGGTCACAACCCCAAACAGGTCCCAACCCCACACAGGTCACAACCCCACACAGGTCACAACCCCACACAGGTCACAACCCCAAACAGGTCCCAACCCCACACAGGTCACAACCCCACACAGGTCACAACCCCACACAGGTCACAACCCCAAACAGGTCCCAACCCCACACAGGTCACAACCCCACACAGGTCACAACCCCACACAGGTCACAACCCCAAACAGGTCCCAACCCCACACAGGTCACAACCCCACACAGGTCACAACCCCATACAGGTCACAACCCCACACAGGTCACAACTCCAAACAGGTCCCAAACCCACACAGGTCACAACCCCAAACAGGTCCCAACCCCACACAGGTCACAACCCCACACAGGTCACAACCCCACACAGGTCACAACCCCAAAAAGGTCCCAACCCCACACAGGTCACAACCCCACACAGGTCACAACCCCACACAGGTCACAACCCTTACACATAGTAGAGAGTACCCCTATCTGGAGGTTTTCTATAAAGAAGACCAGCAGACATTCCCCCTGCCTAATAATAGTGGTTTGGGGACTTCTACTTGGTCCTCCGTGGTTGCACACTAATACCCTCTGACATCAGCCCAATAGATTATTGGCATAATTAGCCATATAAGTCTGAATCCTATAGGGCTTATTAACAAACATCCTTGATGGCTCATTAGCCAATCCCATATGTCCCATATGTCCCATATCTACTCTATGCATTTAGGATCACATGTGAAACTGTTAACACCAGGACTGAACTTGGTGGTGTTGCGCAGATCAATAAGAAACCAGGGAGGTGAAGAAGAGAAAAGGTGAGCGAAAAGACAACGAGGAGCCCTCTAAGTGGCTTAGAGAAAATCATGCGGAGGAGAGACGGAGGAGGCACAATGCTCGATAACACCACCCACCCTCTCTGTGTCCTGACTAAATGGAACGACGGTGCACTGTAATGTGATTTCCACTCTATTGTTGGATGGATTTTCTGTTCGGTCCTCTAGGAATTCCCTGTCATGATCCCAAAACACCATGTGGTTATAAAATAAAAGTTTACTCAGCCAATTAGAGAAAGAGAAAGTGGTGAAGTGGTGCTTGTTGGGACTGGAGATGAACTCCCACCTTCAGATGGTTGGCCTGAGTAATTAAATGTTGTATAAGGGTTAGTGTTGAGCGATTAACTGAATGTTAATACTGGTAATTAACTACAGTTACCAAAATCCATTGCGTGCCTACTTGTCCGGTGTCGGAGACTGACAGAATAATGCTCTATCGAGAGGGATAGAGAGCATTTGCTTGGCGAGGTAACTCAACCTGAAAATGCATGATCTCAGTGACTGATAGTTGGTATTCAGCAGTCATAAATGTATGCCTTATTTCCTTTGAATAACTACTAAAATAGTGAACAGACAGAAAAGGCCGCAACTCTATGGAGATCAGATGATGACTTGGGGAATGAAATAATAACGTCATCAACTAAAATATTTAATAAAAGGAATGTGAATAAATGATGGTTAATAAGGGATAAGCATTAATGGGCAGTCACTACCGTCATGGGACTTTTATTTATTGGTTTATTCTGTGTTATTAGAGCATTCAACACACATAATGCATAGTGCATTTAATGTAAAAAAAAAAAAAAAAATCATTCTAAACCCGAAAACTGTGATTATTTTTTAAATAATAAAAACCAAAACCAAACCAACCCCTTTTGGAACACTAGTTTGCCTTTCCAGTGATAATACAGTGAAATTACCTTCAAAGCTACTGAGTCTATACTTCCTTTTGTTGAAAAGGGTTTAATATATGGGAAGGGTGTGTGTGTGTGTGTGTGTGTTGGTGTGTGCGTGTGTGTGTGCGTGCGTGCGTGTGTGTACACAGGGGTCAAGTGTCAGGTAAATAAACCCATCCCCCTAGAGTTCTCCCTGCTTTGTTTAGTTGCCTCTGGGGGGGCCATCGTAACCTGCCCCTGTCCTTGGGGCGTCATCTGATCTGTTTCATTTATCTTGGAGTTTCTCTCTGTCTGTTTGTTTTGTTGCCACAGAGGAATAGCAGTGATCCCCGTTACATACGTATGTAAGCTGCTGTCCCACACAGCTGTTCAGTCCCAAGCTGTTCAATCTCCCTCAATCACCACGGTTTGATTTATAACTTCCTGGTGTCCTTGAGAGCCTGGTCTGTGATGCTGTCTCTCTGTCCACCACGAACCTCTAAACGAAAGCATTAGTGGCTGGGAGCGTTGACCGCAAGGTCTACTTCTGGGGATTAAAATAGTTGGGAGTCCAAAAAGAAAGCTAGAGAAATTAGTCTGGAAATAAGTCTGGACGGAAAACAGAGCAACTTTAGGTCTCAATGGCTGGTTGGTTTGTATTGACGGTCAGATTGTGGAGACTGATGAGAACCGTGCCATCATGGGATGATGATTGTCATGTGAATTACCCCACTGACCGGTGCCATTTATCAACCATCATTCTAGAACCCTGAGAGAGAATGTGTTATAACAACAGCACAGTCAGATCTGCTCTGTTTCTCTGCGCTGTTCCACCATTTTGAGCCGCGACTGGCATTGTTTTGTGGCAATGTAAACTGTAACAGAAGCCTGTCCACGCTGATGATGATAAATTCATCCTAGAGGGAGGGGAAAGTAGAAAACAATAGCCACAATAGCCATATCTCTACTGGGCTATCAGCCTTGTAGGAAGAAAGGAGCCCCTCCTTTCCCCAGCTTCCTCTCCTCTGTCGTTGGGTCTGGTCAAGGTCAGAGATGGAGAAACTCCCTCATGTCTCCCACGTTTCCCTCCTCTTTCTGGGCCAGCAGACTCCATGTCTACTCCCTCTGTATCCCACTATAGGTTTAAATGACAATGTGATTTTTTTTACTGTAGCTATGTATTCAACTCCATCTCTATCAGTGTTTCCTGAATGTTGGTAGGCTGCCTTTAGTCATGGCTAAAGCCTGGGTTTCAAACGTGAAAGTACTTTAAGCGGCTCACATGAGCTTTAAAGGTTTGGGAGCCACGGCTCTATATCCAACTCTTTCTAAAAACAATATTGTTTGCAGAATATTGAAGGATACACAGGCTGTTATTTCTACATGTTTAGTAAAGAGCAAAGAAACACAACAGATTGTGAGCTGCTTTCACTGCTCCTTGAAATGGATGCTCATTGCTCACAACTTAAAGAGCCGCAATGCTGTTTCTCACGTCTTTCTCAGTATGTGGTCGTTCGAATGGCTGTACGACAAAATACAAGCTGTTGTATAACTGCTGGGCCTGGAGGTTGAGCAGATGCAATACAGCTACCAATCATATGGTTAGGTTGTCTATGTGAGTTATGATGCCCAGTGAAGCATCCCGGTGAACTCCATAACTTTATATCGATGATCAAAGGACAGATAACAGAGCAGGAATTTTCTAAGGAGTGTGGATGCCAAGACCTCCTGTACTGATACCTTTTATAATGAGCAGGGAGGAGGAGGTGGAGGAGGGGGTGAAGGAGGAGGTGCAGGAGGAAGGGGGGGGGGGGTGAAGGGGGAGGGAGGAGTAGGTGGCAAGGAGGAGTAGGGGGAGGGGAGGATGAGGAGGGGTGAGGGGTGAAGGAGGAATGGGGACAAGGAGACAAGAGGAGGGGGGAGGGGGGAGGGGTGAAGGTGGAAGGGGACAAGGAGACAAGGAGACAAGAGGAGGAGGGGGAGGGGTGGAGGAGACAAAGGAGGAGGAAGGGGAAGGGAGGAGTAGGGGGAGGATGAAGAAAATGAAAGGGAGGAAGAGGAGGGGGAAGGGTATGAATGGAGGAGGAGGAAGAGGAGGATGAGGGTGAAGAGGAGGAGTGGGAGGAGGAACAGGAGGAGGAGAATGAATTAAGAGGACCATAATTATGGAAAGTAAGAGGATGGATAAGAGGAGGAGGAGGGGGAAGTGATGAAGGGGAGGATGAGGACGAGGAAAATAAAGGCGAGGAGGGGGGGGGAATGAAGGAGGAGGAAGAGGAGGAGGAGACACAGGAAAAGGATGGAGGGTGAGGAGGAAATTAAGAGGACCAAAATTATGGAAAGGAAGAGGAGGAGGAAGAGGAGGAGGAGGGGGAAGAATGAGGAGAAGATGGAGGAGGAGGAGGGGGAGGAGGAGGCGACGGAGGAGGCAGTAAAGAAGCAACAGAAGCCTACATTAATGAGTCCAGCCATAATATCAGGAAATTACATGAATTGTGAATTCTGTTCAGTTGTAGTTTTTTTCCTAAATTTAGGGTAAAAATCTAATGGGTTTTCAATGGGGTGGTTTTTAAGCTACTGAACCTGGTGGGTAAATGCGGCCAGTGGTTAAATGCGGCCAGGAGATGGCAATGCTTCAAATAGGCCTAGCTTGTGCATCATTATTACTAGCTATCACTAGCAAACTGAAAAAGATGTAATTGGTAGTTAACTTGATTATTCTTACATGTACAACTACAGTTCAATAGCATTGGATTGGTATAAACATTAGCCAGAGAGAGTCTTGGCACTATTCCTTTTAAATCCAAGTTACACTGAAAATGATGTTAGAATTTAAACCTAAACTAACTCATGACCTGACCCTAACCTATGACTTGCCCTCCAGTTAAAAGAAGTGACATCCCAAAAAAACATTTAAAAAAACTTTTCAACAATATGGTTCCTAGCCTCCCACCCATGCTACTAAAACTGAAACTAAATCCTATAAAAATGACATATATAATATTTTTTACATAACTACAACTCAATACAAAGGAGCAAATCAGGTCTGAAATCTAACTGAAACTAAACTGTATTTAAAATAAAAATACAAATAAAAACATGTATAAAAACAAACAAATTAAATAACCTTGTTGGGGGAGGTTGAGATAAAAGTAAATGATTTGCCTCAACGTTAGACACACTGCTGAGAATGCATGTTCACTCTATGAGACAGGGAGTAGAAATAAGATGTCTTGCTCGCATCTAGATATTCACGTTTATTACCATACAGAGGGTAGTGCGTATGGCCCATCTAGGACCTACAGTATATAATAGGCGATGTCAGAGGAAAGCCCATAAAATTGTCAGAGACTCCAGTCACCCAAGTCATAGGGTGTTTATTGTCCATGCATAGTCACTTCACCCCTACCTAAATGTACACGTTTCTTCAACTAACCTGGAACCTTGCACACTGACTCGGTACCACCCTGTATATAGCCTCGTTATTATCATTTTATTGTGTTCATTTTTATTATTTTTAACTTTTTCTTATTTGGTAAATATTTTCTTAACTCTTATTGAACTGCACTATTGATTAAGGGCTTGTAAGTAAGCATTTCACGGTTGTACCGGAACACACCTGTTGTATTCTGCACGTGTGATAAATAAGAGAGAGAGAGAGAGAGAGAGAGAGAGAGACAGAGAGAGAGAGAGAGAGAGAGAGAGAGAGAGAGAGAGAGAGAGAGAGAGAGAGAGAGAGAGAGAGAGAGAGAGAGAGAGAGAGAGAGAGAGAGAGAGAGAGAGAGAGAGAGAGAGAGAGAGAGAGAGAGAGAGAGAGAACACACTCAGCAAAATAGTTCATTAATCCCAATCCAAAGTACCCTGGCACTGTAGACGGCCCGCTTCTCTAATGAACAGAATTTAGAAATCCAGCTAGCTAACCCACACACGTGCCTGAAAACAAAAACACGCTTAGAGATACTTGTATATATGAACCTGGACACACATACAGGACGCATCAACTCAGGAACACACACACACAGGTTGGCATTTATTGGGATGACTCATGTACTCGAGGCAGCTCTGAAGAGTAGTCACTAGCTGGCACAGCCAAAAAGTCATACAAACCACACTGCTAACTCTAATACATTTTAAGGAATGTCTACAATATAGCCAATGTTGACTTTGCAGCTGGCCAATCTAGTGTAAATCTCTCAGTTCTGCCTCCAAGGCAAGATTCATGAAAACAAATGCCAACCTGCAACACACACGCATGGGCGCCCACACACACACTGCATCTCCTGGGATGTAGACATTCAATTTGGAGATAAACAACTGACATTTTTAAGGAACTGCTAACGCCACCATTCTCAGAAACAGAAGGCCCAGGTCAGAAAGGACAGACATGGGATTTGGCGATCCGGCACAGAAAAGGCCCTTTTTAAAATCTCCGGCCTGCACAGACGTCTGCATGGGCTTGAAAAGGCCATTTGGTTTGAATGGTATCAAAACTGACGTACAGTAAATCTCTCTCTCCTACTCCTGCAAAGACTTTAGTTCACTTCCCCACCATGGACTCCTATTAGACGTGGGAGGATAGGCAACAGGCCTGTCAGTCGCATCTACAGTATTATCACTGACTGATGTTACAACATTACACTCCACACTCTGTAGCAGAGAGAAGCCACCTGGAGGCAAATGACAGTCGCTCCTCTGCTGTATTCGCATTGATAAAGATGCGTAAAATGAGGAAACAACTGTCTGTCTGGTATTAGTCACATTCTAGGAGACTGTACTGTCGCCACCCCCGCCGTTGGTCAGCTTTGTACAGTGTTAGCGAGAGCCTTTTTTTTAAACAAGTCAGTGTAACTCTCGGGTGTTTACACGGTGTCAGAGGTTATACCTGGTTGGGTCCTGTGTTCTCTCCAAGTACTGTTGAAAGACCTGTTCTTTTTTTATGATCATTTTTATTTTGTAAAGTGTATTGAGACGTGTTACATGCACGTTAAATAGATTTTAATTTTATTTGATATTCTTGCAAATCCTGGTGTGGTGAGTATTGTTAATTCTGTCTTACTTAAAGGGAAGTGCTGATCCCTCTAGGACCCTGTAATTTCCCAGGTTCCAATGGAAGTTGGGTAGCTATAGTGTTAGCAGGTCCTGTATTGTATTACCTGCAGTTTCCCTATAGCAGTCTCTCCTGTGATCCCCTGCAGATACCAGTATTAAGTGTTAGCTGCTCCTGGGCCTAGTGTTGTTATTTGCTGTAGGTGACCAACCACTAGCAGGTTAATTTACACTGGGACAGACACTGCCTTATGTGATCTGCTCCCTCTCTCTTTCCCTGACATCAGCTGATTTAGTGACAATCTGCCACGTGTCACTTTCTGCAGACACACAGGTCCTGGGATTGACGAATCGACTGGCCTTGTACGCTTCCAGCCTTATCTTGTTAAAAAACAATTGAAGAAAAGCAATTACCTGTGTGTTCCCATTGTGTCAGAAACAATAACAACGTAACAGGTGTAAGAACCAGGCTACTCTCGTTCTCTCTCTGGTCTTCAAAGGAGACCCTTACTTTCTTCCTCCATCCCATCTTGAAACATTTATAACCTTTCCCCGTGCCGGGCCTGTTGTGCCTGCAAAGCAAATAGCCTTGCTCATCCTGTCGACCTAAACAACCCCTCGCCTCGCAGCTCCTTCTCGGAGACTTCAAACCGTCAGATTTATCCCTTCCTCTCCTTTAAAAACGGGCAGTGCACGCTTCCTTGATTTCCTTGTTTTGGTCCCATCCGTCCTGGTCACGTAAGTCTGGAGCTCTCGTTATGTACTATGGGAGGGGAGAGGTCAGGCGTCAACGTAGCTCTTCTCTTCCTGGACTATTCTCCCTGTGGCTTTATTTAAAACTGAGAATATGAGGACATAAGAGGCTGTTCCATGCAGCTGAAGTGGCCCTCGAGAAAGTTGATGGCCACACACCCACTCACGTGGGGCTTATATACCCTTGATCTTCTGACTGTAAAATTAGCCTAGGCCTAGGGATGCAAATTGTTCTCTGTTTGGGGAATTACATAAAACATTTTACCATGTCATTGGATTTACAGAAGGTTAAAAGTTGGGTGAAAAAAATACTTATGAGGATGACTTTTTGCAAATCTAATTAGTTTTCCACGTTGTGTCAACGTCATCACATTGATTCTTTGGGGTTGAAATGACATGGAAACAATGTTGATTGAACCGGTTTTTGCCCAGTGGGTGGTTTGGGCATTGAGACAGGGTTCTGGGGAGTGTTAGTGTAGCATGAGAAGAGAAGAGGCCCATAGAGATTACACATGGATCAAGGCACAGAGAAACAGCACTGCTAATTAAACAGTGTTATGTTCCATGTTTGCCTCAATGGAGCAGTTGATTAGAAAGATAATTGAATTGGGTAGCAAAATTTGACAGGGGAGTTTTATGTCTCTTCCAATCATAATTGAAAACAGCACAATGTTATCACAAAACAAATAGCATATCCTGTAAGTGCTTGATTATTGTTTCTCATTCTTGACACCTGGAAATGTGACGAAGGCATGTATAATGTAGAGTGCCTTCAAAAAGTATTCATACCCTTTGAATTATTGAACATTTTGTTGTTACAGCCTGAATTCAAAATGGATAAGTTGTTGTTTTCTTCACCCATCTACACACAATACCCCATCATGACAAAGTGAAAACATGTTTGTAGAAAGTTTAACAAATTCCTTTGAAAATGAAATACAGAAATATCTCATTTACATAAGTATTCACATCCCTAAGTCAATACTTTGTGGAAGCACCTTTGGCAGAGAGTACAGCTGTGAGTATTTCTGGGTAAGTCTATAAGAGCTTTCCTCACCTGGATTGTGCATCATTTGCCCATTTCTCTTTTCAAAATTCTTCAAGCTCTGTCAAATTGGTTATTTTCAGGTCTTGCCAAAGATTTTCAAGTAGATTTAGTCAATCAAAACTACAACTCGGCTATTGAGGGACATTCACTGTCTCCTTGGTAAGCAACTCCAGTATGGACTTGGCCTTATGTTTTAAGTTACTGTCCTGCTGAAGGTAAATTCATTAATTCCCAGTATCTGTTGGAATGCAGACTGAACAAGGTTTTCCTCTAGGATTTTGCCTGCTCCATTCCGTTTCTTTTTTATCCTGAAAAACTCCCCAGTCCTTAACGATTACAAGCATACCCATAACATGATGCAGCCACCACTATGCTTGAAAGTATGGAGAGTGGTACTTGCCCCATAAAGACTTATAGACAAATAGGATGCATGTTTAGAATATTTTTTATTCTGTACAGGCTTCCTTCTTTTTGCTCTGGCAATTAGGTTAGTATTGTGGAGTAACTACAATGTTATTGATCCATCCTCAGTTTTCGCTTATTAACATTAAACTCTGTAACTGTTTTAAAGTCACCATTGACGACATGGTGAAATCCCTGAGCAGTGTCCTTCCTCTCCGGTAACTGAGTTAAGAAGGACACCTGTGTATTTGTAGTGACTGGGTGTATTAATACACCATCCAAAGTGTAATAAATTCACCAGGCTCAAAGAGATATTCAACGTCTGCTTTATTTTTTTTTATACCCATCTACAAATAGGTACCCTTCTTTGTGAGGCATTGGAAAACCTCTCTGGTCTTTATGGTTGAATATGTGATTGAAATTCACTGCTCAACTGAGGGACCTTACAGATAATTGTATGTGTGGGGTACAGAGATGAGGTAGTCATTCAGAATCATGTTAAACACTATTATCGTATACGGAGTGAGTCCA
Organism: Oncorhynchus mykiss; assembly: GCF_057628025.1. Classification (NCBI taxonomy): domain Eukaryota; kingdom Metazoa; phylum Chordata; class Actinopteri; order Salmoniformes; family Salmonidae; genus Oncorhynchus; species Oncorhynchus mykiss. The sequence continues at coordinate 6,294,862 of NC_143035.1, read as the reverse complement.
TGCAACTTATAAAGCAAATTTTTCCTCTGTAACTTATTTAGGCTTGCTGTATAAAGGGGTAGAATACATATTGAATACTTATTAACTCAAGACATTTCAGCTTCACATTTTTTATACATTTGTAAACATTTCTAAAAACATAATTGCACTTTGACATTATGGGGTATTGTGTACAGGCCAGGCTGTAACACAACAAAATGTGGGAAAGGTTAAGGAGTGTGAATACTTTCTGAAGTCACTATATATGCTACATTGAGTATATATCCATTGATAAATTACATTACACACCAATAACACATTTACAGAACTGTGATCTTGCTGGTTTGAAAATAATTGTTTTGGAATTAAGCTGATGATGATTCAATCTTAGGTCAAAAGTGAAGAGTTATACCTGGGGGAAAAAGCTATTTATGTGAAACATTTGAATGAATTCCACCAACAGCAGATGTGTTTGAGCTAAATATCTATCTCCATCGTCAAATCAGTCCTACATATCTCATGAAATCTCTATTTCTGTTTATAAATAATATGCAGCACTCTTCAAACCATCTCCCTTAGAGATAAAATAGACATAAAAAATAGTGCCTGATCACTCCCGCCCCTTACAACCACCTCCTGAATAAACCCAAACAACTTGTTAAAGCATTTCTACTTCAGTAAAACCCAGGAGAACTGAATGATGCCTTGTTTGATTTCTTATTTTTCTAAGCCACTTGACTGTTAAATACTCTTAGTCCAGTTTAGTGTGTTTGGCACCATGCCAATACGTCTGATGGCATTGGGACTTTGAAGACATTCTTCAGTGGATATAAATAGTGTATTTATTTCTCACCCCCTGCCAGGGCTCAGACAATAGAACCAAGATGGCTTCCCTCTCCCTGACCACATTATGTTTTTCTCATGCACTAGTATCCCTATATCACCATATTCTCTATAATACTGTATTTGAATTTTACATCCCATTTTTGTCTTGAACGACCCAACACGAGACATGACCCAGTTCAAGTGTAACAGGTTCTGATTGGCTATCTATAGAACAAAGGTCCAATGCAACATTTACATCTATCCTACATGATAAGTATGTGGCTTCTCTGGGTATTAAAACCACAGCCTTAGAGTCGCTAGCCCATATTTCCTCATAATGTAATTTGTCAGTCTCCACATCGCCTTCTGCTTAACCCTTCACCCAGCAGCTCTACAGTATACGATGTACCCATGACAACGTCCGTTGTCAGTCTCCACATCCAACACATCTAGAGATCTAACGCACATGTCTTCTTTGACATCACTGAATCACTCTCATGTTGCTCCTGTCTGCAATATGGCCAATTGTGGATTTATTTGTCATGGTAGAAAAGTCTTGAGGCTTTGTTGGTTTTAAAAATGTAGATACAGTAAATAAAGAGTTGGAATTCAAAGCATTCAGCCTACTGTTTAAATTAGACCAAGCATAATACTGCAATATCAAACAGAACAAAGAGGGTTAGAGAGCAAAGCTTGGGTAACGACGTGACTCCATTGTTGAACCAAAATCTGTTCCTCTCCCTCTCTCTCTCTCTCTCTCTCTCTCTTTGTCTCTCTCTCTCTTTGTCTCTCTCGCTCTCTCTCTCTTTCTCTCTCTCTCTCTTTGTCTCTCTGTCTCTCTCTCTTTGTCTCTCTCTCTCTCTCTCTCTCTCTCTCGCTCTCTCTCTCTTTGTCTCTCTCTCTCTTTGTCTCTCTGTCTCTCTCTCTTTGTCTCTCTCTCTCTCGTTGTCTCTCTGTCTCTTTGTCTCTCTCTCTCTTTGTCTCTCTCTCTCTTTGTCTCTCTGTCTCTCTCTCTTTGTCTCTCTCTCTCTCTCACTCTTTCTCTCTCTCTCTTTGTCTCTCTCTCTCTCTCTCCCTCTCTCTCTCTCTTTGTCTCTCTGTCTCTCACACGCACACATGGTGAGGCTGGTAAAAGGAAGGATAGCTAATATAAATGGCTGGAATGGAGTGAATGGATTGGTATCAAGCTATGTGTTTGATGTGTTTTATACCGCTAAGTACATGCCGTTCTAGCCTGTCCTCCCCAATGATGGTGCCACCAGCCGCCTGTGACACACACACACACACACACACACACACACACACACACACACACACACACACACACAATTATGGAGCATGTAGTGACACATTTGTAGTGACACGAGTTTTCTATTTCCAAAGGTTAAAACATGGAGCCCACTCAATAATGTCTGAGTAATGATTTCAAGGTCTGTTTTTAATCTTCTGGCCAATAGCTTCTTATTTGGCTGAAGATTAAAATAATTGCAGCATAAATCATGTTAGATTGTGTTTATGCTATGAAGGTGGCTCATACCATAGGCAATTTCTACCAATCTTCATTTCTCATCACTTATGAGGATACATTCATTTTAGCAAAAGTGCCAAGCGTGATCGATCTATCTGCTTACACACAGTGTTTAAATGAGGCACGATATCATGAGATATATTCCCATATCACTAGATTTTTCTGATTGATAACAGTTCATATATGGTTTTGCAAACCATTGAATATGCCATGTCACGCATTCGCGTCACAGCATAGTGCCATCGGCGTAGTGCGCGGCGTTTCAGCACCACGGACAACAGCGGATGCATTTGGGGGTTCAGCGATGAGGGAGACCCGAAGCCCACTCAAAGAGATCTGTGTCATCAACCCACCTGACATCAGTCATAATCGGATACCGTTTTAGATAATGGATTGAAAGTGAAAGTGAATTACATTTTGACACATCTCTATTAAACTTGACCAAGCAATTGCAGCCATTCCTAACTAGTTTGGCTACTCATGAAAGAAATGCCTAAGTAGATGCTACAACCGTGTACAGTGTGAACCTACTGTACACTGAACCTACACTGCCTTTCCAGCCCAAACTGCCTCAACTTCATCCGAAGCCGACGGACACTTTCAATTTCTATAATTTCAACTTTTTGTTTTGTTATTTGACTTTTTATGCGTTTTGAGATTCTTTGAAAAAGTCAAAGTAAAAAAAAAATGTATGTCAACTCAGTCTCTCTCATGTCTTATTGATGACAGTTTGATGAATATTTTTTTTGAAAAACCGAAACCTCTCAGTGCCACACACACAGCTCCATCAGCCTCGAAATCTGGGTTATGACTTCACTTTTACTCTGAACTAGATTTTTTTCATATCTTTATGGGACATAAAAGATTAATGAAAGTACAGAAAAGAACGGGTCGTAAAAAGGCCCTGGAATTATTATGCTGTGGCCTAAATATATGAGTTACCTCACTGAATATTAAACGAATTCCTAACTTTGAAAGCAGGGGTCAAAATCATCAATGACAATACTCTATTTAGCTTTTGTTTGATATATCCTATTTCCTCTGTACATTGTTTCTAATATTCACACATTAGCGCACAACACGAGATATTTTGATATCATATTATTATTATTATTATTAAATAAAAACGTTCCTTTTGGAACGAATATAGTCATTCAGAGGTGCAGGGATGCGTGCTTAGGTGAAGAACTGACGTCTGTTTCGATGAGCAGTGACGCACAGACAGTCAGTCACAGCTTCAAAGTGACCCTTCTTTTCAAGTGGTATTAGTGCGTTTTGAAGTCCGGCATACGATTTTCTTAAACGCTTTACGGAAATCCCTGTTGAAAATGGTATATATCATAGGGTTCACTGAGCTGTTACAGTAGCCAATCCAGAAGAAGGCGTTGAAGAGCGCGCCGGGTATGTAGCAGCTCTCCCTGCAGATCGCGTGCAGGCTGTATGTGAAAAAGAAAGGGAACCAGCAGAGCACGAACACCCCCATCACCACGGCCAGCACGAACGTGAAGCGCTTCTCGCGCATCTGGGCCACTTTAGTCTTGGACGCAGCCGCCACGAGGTGATGCCGATGTGCCGCGAGGTGATGTCGCTGGGCCACCAGGGTCGCGTTGGTAGCGTTTTGGGGTTCTTGGAAAAGCTGCGAGGCGCGCGCTGAGGCCCAGGAGAGACGGCAGCTCTGTGGCGGGCAGCAGTCCGAGACCTCCACCTTCCTACGCTTGGAGAAGCGGTGGTTCCGTGGTTTGTTGTCCGACGCACAGCAGCTCTCCTCCAAGTCGATATAATCCAGCTCCTCCTGCCTGTGGTGGTCCTCGGAGCTCTGGCTACTGGGGCTCTCCATCTCCATCCGCTCCTTCCTCACGAAGCACGTCTCGGACTGAGAGGGCTGCCTCTCCAGGCCGGTCTTAGCCACGAACACGGTGGAGGAGCGCTGCTTGGCCACTTTATAGATTTTACAGTACACCAGGATCATGATGAGGCCCGGGGCGAAGAAGGACACGAGGCAAGAAGATAGGATGTACCAGGTCTCGTTGTTTAACAGACACTCATGCTCGTTGTGCTTGGTCATGATGAGAGGTGGGAAGGAGATGACGGCGGAGATGACCCACACCACGGCTATCATGGACTTGATTCGCTTGGGGGTCCGCTTCAGGTTGTAGCTCACGGCCTTGGTGACTGACCAGTAGCGGTCCAGACTGATGGCGCACAGGTGGACTATGGAGGAGGTGCAGAAGAGGACGTCCAGTGCCAGATAAAAGGCGCACCAGGTGCTCCCAAAGTACCAGTAACCCATGACCTCATTGGCAAGGGAGAACGGGATGACCAGTGTCGCCACGAGGATGTCTGCGCACGCCAGGGACACCAGGAAAAGGTTCTGGGGGGCGCGGAGAGCCCGGCTGGTGAGCACGGCCACGATGACCAGCGCGTTACCGACGATGGTGACCAGAATGATCACGGTGACCACAAGGATTATGAGCGCGGAGCCCACCCCCGTTTGCGGGAGAGGTCTTGGGGCGCTCGAGGTGTTGGTATCCTGCGAGGTATTGGTAACGGTGGTAAACTTGGCTACATCCATCCTGAACGCATCTTCTCTTGGTAAATTTTTAGTGTGTGCCTTTCCGCCCCAAAACACTTAACTTGGAAGCATTCAAATGTTGATAAAGTCATTAGTCCTAGAGAATGCAATCAGTGGAGACGCGCTGTGCGTTAGGTTGTGTGAACAGATATAGAGCACATTGGTAAAATACCCGAGGGCCCATTGCGTCCTGGCGAGCTGCTCTCATCTTCAGTTCCATAGAGGGTCCGCGAAATGTTGGCGACACAAGCCCAGCTCGCTCCGTGGCCACAACGTATCCAGTAAGTTGTTGCCACTATAAAGTCCGGAAACCAGATAAGTAAGTCTACATGTTAGGCTAACGTTCCAGGAGCATTAGCAACATTTTGTTTCTGTTAACTCTCGGTCTTTCCCGTGCGCAGTGCTGTATTTTTCTTTTTTGTTAAAGCCTTGTGTCGCCAGTTACGCACAAGAGGCAGCGCGCACTGCGAGACACACACTGCTAGTGGAATTTGTGTGCATGCGGGAGTGAAGTGGGTGACATCACTCCTAAGACCAACCTATCGTCAAACTAAGCGAAAGAGAGAGAGAAAGGGAGAAAGAGAGAGAGAGAGAGAGAGAGGTCTGAGTTTACTTTGGATAAGGAACAGCTGAGGGGAGACTGCAGGTGGCTAGAATTACCTGTTTGGTTATTTTCTATTTCCAAACCTGATTCACCTCTTATCCACATAAAAAATAGCACAGCCCAGCGACATGTTATAATGGAAGTTAATTAATAAAAATAAGAGTAATGTATCCATCACCATCATCAACTGGATTATCATTTGATATCACATGTAGAACAGCATGAATGGTATGTTAGCCTATATGTTGACTTTGGGGTAAAGTTCACAACTACCATTACAAAGTGATCCATTTTAAGCAGGAAACAAGGTGTCTGCTGACATGATCATCTGTGATGAGATGCTGTGTGTGTGTGTGTGTGTGTGTGTGTGTGTGTGTGTGTGTGTGTGTGTGTGTGTGTGTGTGTGTGTGTGTGTGTGTGTGTGTGTGTGTGTGTGTATAAACATAATCTCCAATGTAAGCATTGCTGGGAGGTTTAGGGACAAAACAAAAACATGTCTGTTCATCTTTCATAGCTTGATGTGTTGTTTACTTGATTTACTTTGACCATTCCGTCTGGTATGTCTTCTTCTTCACTCCCTGAACTTCACTCATGCAATGCTGAGCAGATAATAAAGAGATGGAAACTGTACAGATTGCTATTCTTTTCAAACCAGCAAATTAGCCATGTTTAAATAATGTCTCAATGTGCAGACGATAGCAATGATAACATGAGTTACATTACACATTCACCACACTCTTTCTCTTTTCCATAGAACACAAGGAGATTGAAATGAGAGAAATACCTGGCTGACCGTTTAGCCCCTCGGAACACATTTGCTGTAGGGAGCTAGCCTAGTGATATAACATAATGCTCTGTACAGCTGTGCTGTGGCAGGGCTGGGTGTAAAACTGTTTAACCATTAGAAGCGTGGAGATAAGAGGATGGAGGAGACAAAGCTATCACAGCCACTTAGGGTCACGGGGCAAAGCGTGGCTGATTGCTATTCGACAAAGCGCAGCTCTGCTCTGAATGCACTGGTGCAGATGTATGACAATTGTGTAATTTTATGTACGGGAGCCAAAAAAAATATTTTTCACATGCTTTATAAACAACAAGTGGACACAAACAGTGAAATGCTTACTTACGGGCCCTTCTCAACAATGCAGATACAAAATAAAATACAAAATAGAAAACTAATAACACAAGAAATAAAAACACAGTGAGTAACGATTATTTGGCTCTGTACCAGCACAGAGTCAATGTGCATGCGTACGAGGTAATTGAGGTAAATACTGTATGTAAGTACTGTATATTGTAGGTAGGGATAAAGATGAGGCACCAGGATTGTTCATAGGCAGTAGTAGCAGCTAATTTGATGATTCAAAGTTTCAGTGCACAAGGGGGTCAATGCAGATGATCTGGGTAGTTATATGGTTAACTATTTAGCAGTCTATGGCTTGAGAATGGATGCCATTCATGGTCCTGTTGGTTCCAGACTTGGTGCATCGGTATCGCTTGCTGTGAGGTAGAAGAGAGAATAGAATATTCTATGACTTGGGTGGCTGGAGTCTTTGACAATTTTTAGGGCCTTCCTTTGACGGCTTGGTATAGAGGTCCTGAATGGCAGGGAGCTCGGCCCCAGTGATGTACTGGGTTATAGAAACTACCCTTTGTAGTTCCTTCTGGTCGGATGCCAAGCAGTTACCATATCAAGAGGAGATGCAGCCAGTCAAGATGCTCTCAATGGTGCAGCTTGTTAACTTTTTGAGGATCTAAGGGCCCACGCCAAAGCACTCCATTTGCAAAGGAAACAGGGTGTGCAGACAGGAGGGTTGAGTGTGTATGTTCTCTTCTGAGTGTGTGACACTGTACATGTGTACTGTTCTGAGTGGTTGTGTGTTATTTTGAGTGTGTGCGTGCAATATGGTGTGTGTTATTTTGAGTGTGTGCGTGCAATATGGTGTGTGTTATTTTGAGTGTGTAAGTACAATTCGGTGTGTGTTATTTTGAGTGTGTGCACACAATACAGTGTGCGTTATTTTGAGAGTGTATGCAATATGGTGTGTGTTATTTTGAGTCTGTGTGTGCAATACGGTGTGTGTTATTTTGAATGTGTGTGTGTGTTGTCAGGATGCTCAGTTTTAGCATCCCTCTGCAGGGGTACATGCAGCAGTGGTCCCCTCTCACCCTCCTCACCACCAACCCCCCCCATCCATCCCTGAATCTGAGCTATAAATCCCAATGAGTGCTGAGTGCTGAGAGGTACTGCCCACCTAAAGGGAGACTGTCACAGTGGATCAGAGCTAGGCCTGGTGCTGCAGATATGGCCCCAGTGCTCCACCTGTAATACAGACACAGAACATTAGCCTCACAGGCCCAGACCCACCTCAGCTCACCTCTGCTCCAGTCCAGTCATTATCAGGACGACATGCTCTTTCAGATAGTAGCAAGCAGAAAATACACAAAAACATTTGTAGGTCATACAGTTGCAAGGCTATTTGGGGTTTTAAAAAGGAGAGAGGTAATGGTTAGAACATTCAGAGATGTACAACTGTAGTGTATTCTGTAACTTTTCATCAGCTGTGTAAACCATTCTTTCACCTTGTACCCATGAAATAGAGTTAAAAACCAATTGTATACCTGCTCAATTGAAATCAGGTACATTATCGGCCTTTAATAAAGACGTTGTAGGTGTGGTTTGAATAGTTGTAGACATAACACTTCAAGATTCAACTTTTCACCCCATAACGAGATGCAGTCCAATTGTACAGTGTTGTATTCAGGTGCTGACACAGTCCAGATAAAAAAATAAAAAATGCACTCCCATTTATCAAGGTCTGATGAAAAAACAAATCCTGCACTGTCTGGCAGTACTTCAGCAATCTCCTCAAGACCATATAACATGTTCAAGGCAGCGCCAGGACAACTATCACCAGTGCTCAAAGAAATGTGGTTTACAGTAAACATCAGTTTTGTGATTTCGTAACAAAATGTAATTGTTAGAGCTGATAAGCATTCAAAGCTAAAAGTCAATGCCAGCGTTTCAATGTCTGATTGAGACTTGTTTGGAGACTACAAGTTGTGGGTTTCAGGAAAGTTGTGAGTAAACACTTCCCCCAATACAAACGTGCACTCACATGAACACACACACAAACACACCTCCATCCCAACCCCCTTCCATCTGTACCTATTCCTAGTTGCGAAACAATACCCCACATCCTGCTGGTTGGTCTCCAGCTTCCTGCTGTGATGTAATCAACACACCTAATTAGAGGTGGATGTGCATCACAGCCCCGTCCTGACTCCCAATCCACATCCCTTCACTGTGGCCAAAGAGTTTCGCTTGACCTAACATCCCATAAAACAACACAATTCAACCTCCCACCTACAATCTCTCTCCCAAGCTTCAACTCGCACCTCCTACCACAGTACATAGGGCTGGATAAATATAGGGGCTTACTGGGGCTGAATCCCCAGAGCCCAGACTCATGGGGAACCCAAGAGGCAGAAAATAAAGCCAATAATATAAATGTGACAACAACCTCTCCCTCAACATCAGCAAGACCAAGGAGCTGATCGTGGACTATAGGAGAAAAAAGGGAGAGCACGTCCCCATCCACATCTTGTGGGGCTGTTGTGGAATGGATCGAGAGCTTCAAATTCCTTGTTGTCCACATCACTAAGGACTTAATATGGTCCACACACACCCGCACAGTCATGAAGAGGGCATGGCAGAGCCTCTTCCCACTCTGGAGGCTGAAAAGATTTGGCCTGGTTCCTCAGATCCTCCAAAAGTTCTACAGATGAACAATTGAGAGCATCTTGATTGGCTCTATCACCGCTTGGCATGGCAATTGCACTGCAAAGCACTACAGAGGGTGATGTGGACAGCCCCAGTACATACTACTTGTTCTTTATTTTACTCTTATTATTAACTATCCAGATGCCAAGTCACCTTACCCTGTCTTCTTGTACATACAGTATCAACCTCAAATACCTCGTACCGCTGCACATTGATCTGGTACTGGTACTCCGTGTATACAGTGCCTTCGGAAAGTATTCGAACCCCTTGACATTTTCCACATTTTGTTAGGTTACAGCCTTATTCTCAATTTAATTAAGTTTGTTTTTTTCCTCATCAATGTACACACAATAACCCGTAACGACAAAGCAAAATCATTATTTTTGATTTTGAAAACTTATGTAAAATATTTAATTTACTTAAGTATTCAGACCCTTTGTTGAAGCACCTTTGGCAGTGATTACGGCCTCAAGTCTTCTTGGGTATGATGCTACAAGCTTAGCACACTTGTATTTGGGGAGTTTCTCCCATTCTTCTCTGCAGCTCCTCTCAAGATCTGTCAGGTTGGATGGGGAGAGTTCCTGCACAGCTACTTTCAGGTCTCTCCAGAGATGTTCGATCAGGTTTAAGTCTGGGCTCTGGCTGGGCCACTCAAGGACATTCAGAGACTTGTCCCGAAGCCACTCCTACATTGTCTTGGCTGTGTGCTTAGGATCGTTGTCCTGTTGAAAGGTGAACCTTCACCCCAGTCTGAGGTCCTGAGTGCTCTGGAGCAGGTTTTCATCAAGGATCTCTCTGTACTTTGCTCTGTTCATCTTTGGCTCGATCCTGACTAGTCTCCCAGTCCATGGCGCTGAAAAACATCCCCACAGCATGATGATGCCTCCAGATGTGACGCTTAGCATTCAGGCCAAGGAGTTCAATCACCAGTCTCAACGTCAACCGTGAAGAGGCGACTCCGGGATGCTTGCCTTCTGTTGACATTGAAACTGGTGTTTTGCGAGTACTATTTAATGAAGTTGCCAGTTGAGGACTTGTGAGGCATCTGTTTCACAATCTAGACACTCTAATGTACTTGTCCTCTTGCTCAGGTGTGCACTGGGGCCTCCCACTCCTCTTTATTTTCTGGTTAAAGCCAGTTTGCAGTTTGTATGTGATCTTCAGTTTCTTGGCAGTTTCTCGCATGGAATAGCCATTTCTCAGAACAAGAATAGACTGACTAGTTTCAGAAGAAAGTTCCTTGTTTCTGGCCATTTTGCGCCTGTAATCGAACCCACAAATGCTGATGCTCTAGATACTCAGCTAGTCTAAAGAAGGCCAGTTGTATTGCTTATTTAACCAGTACAACAGTTTTCAGCTGTGCTAACATAATTGCAAAAGTGTTTTCTATGATAAATTAGCCTTTTAAAATTATAAACTTGGATTAGCTAACACAACATGCATTGGAACACAGGAATGATGGTTGCTGATAATGGGCCTCTAGATTTTCCATTAAAAAACAGCTTTTCCAGCTACAATAGTAATTTACAACATTAACAATGTCTACACTGTATTTCTGATCAATTTAATGTTATTATAATAGACAAAAATGTTGCTTTTCTTTCAAAAACAAGGATATTTCTAAGTGACCCCAAACTTTTGAACGGTAGTGTACATATATGACTGTGCGTTATCCTAGAGGCTTTGCACATAACTAGATAATGTAGCTAGCATTTAAAGCTATTGTCACGTTCTGACCTTAGTTCTTTTGTTATGTCTTTGTTTTAGTATGGTCAGGGCGTGATTTGTGTGTGTTGTCTATGTTCCTTTTTCTATGTTTTGGGATTTCTGTGTTTGGCCTGGTATGGTTCTCAATCAGAGGCAGCTGTTAATCATTGTCCTTGATTGAGAACCATACTTACGTAGCCTGGTTTCACTTTTGAGTTGTGGGTGATTGTTTCCTGTGTCTGTGTTTGTACCACACAGGACTATTTCGATTTTCATTTGTTCATTCACGGTGTTATTTTATATTTTTGTAGTGTTCAGTTTTATATATTAAAATGGACACTTACCACGCTGCGCATTGGTCCAACATATCTTACTCCTCGTCAGAAGAAGAGGACAATCGTTACAGCTATTTAATGCTATTGTAACACTACTGTACCGGTAGGCTTGCTACTTGCTATCTAGCGAACGTTAGTAAGGGTTTGTGTGTCTCTGTGAAAAGATAGCTAACCATTTATACATAACCTATTTATTTATAGGCTGCTAGTCATGTGATGATCTGTTTGCTTGATTGCTGCTTTAAGTGTGTGTGTGTGTGTGTGTGTGCGCGCACGCTCTGTGTGTAAGTTTCCGCAGAAGTGCAGCAGTGTGTTTTGATGACTCTCTAGTGACAGTGTCAGAGGGGGACTGAGAGCTGGGAGAGTTCAAGGTGACTGTGGAAAGGGACAGTCGCGGGAGTAGCCCTGCCTCTGTTGCATGCACAAAGCCATAGAGCTTTCAATAACACTCCATCACTGGTAAGACAGGGGGGAGAAAGAGCTGATGAGGGAGTAGATGGGGAAGGGAGGCAAGAAAGACACAGGGGGAGGAGGAAGTGTGAGGTTGTGGAGAGTCTGAGAGTTGGACGTTCTAAGTCTGTGCTCACTGTTTCTGTCTCTCTTTCCAAAACGTCTAACTGTTTTTGAATCTGGAGACACTGGAACAGATCCAGCATGAGTATATCAAGGTATGTCAGTCTGAACTGGACGAAACCGGTCCACACAGGCTAGACCCATATAGACAAGCTGTCAACCTTATTAGACTAAAACATAAAAACACTACAATGTTACATTCCCATCAATCATCTACTCTCAGCTTCAGGACCACAGATTGGACAAGAAGTGTCACATGGTCCAGTGTGATGGAATGCTGGTGGTGAATAAAATCACTACTGTGAGAGGTGAGAGAGAAAGGGGGAGTAGGGAAGGGGTAAAGGGGCAGAGCACGTGCTTCCCAATGTGCTCTTTGTGTGTGTGTGTGTGTGTGTGTGTGTGTGTGTGTGTTAGAGTTGAAGGGCAGTAACCGAGATTTACTGGGATTTACTGCCCAAAACACTATTTTCCCAGGATAAATAATACATTATTTATATGCCCAGCATGGCATGAAATGGAATTGTTAAATTATATGCAATGTCTATATCTGGCTTCTATATGGCCTCTGCATGATGAATCATCAACGCTCAGGGTAGGACAGACTGCCCATCTCAGTATGGAGCGCAGTTCACAATGCATGCAGATTTATATAATCTCATCATAGTAACTTTTTTTCTTGTGACAGTTAGAGCTGAATTTTCTGCAGCATAGTCTATGCTATAGTAATATAAAGACCGAATGCACGTCTAATTTACCCTTCTCCATCTAGCTTTCAGGGGTCACCTTGTTTTTTAATTGTAACATTTTTTTTTTTCAGAACAGCCTACCACTAGAATATTGAATATCATCGCTTTAAATCAGTGCAGGCCTGAGCACTCTCTCACAGTCATTCTTTCTCTCCATCAACTCCGTTCAAATTGAATCCAAAATAGATAATCCAGTTCTAGATTGATATATAGGCCTAAATATAAAGTAGATGTCCTCGCCTACCTCTTTCAGGTAATACATTCAATGCAGGATTAGCCTTATATTTACCTAATTAATCATGGGTTATGCATAGTAAGCTTCTGACTTCTAGCTCCTGTCTCTTGCGCAATACGCACGCAACAGTGCTCTGCTGGCCTCCCTCTAAAAACGCTCCTTAGCTCTTGGAGTCAACATGCAGCAAAACCTAGACTAGAAAGGCTTGCTGGACATGACTTTTTAGCATTTCTTATACCAATAAACTATTGAAAGAGGTACGCAAGCTCTTGTTTGTTGAATGTTAAATACAGCAGGGCATAGAACTCAACGGGCAGTTTGAAAGATGAGCCAACACGCGATGGCGGTAGGCTATAGCAGTTATTTATTCAGACACATAATCATTACATCTTTGTGAGGAGAAGTGAAAGCCCTTTGCATCTAATCCTAGTCCTATATTATTCAAGGATACCGTTAGAATGATGAAGATAAGGACAACGAAACGTATTTGATTTAACTGTTGAAAGCGAGGAAGAAATGAAACAACAATAGACAGAAAAGGAGGAGGTAGGCTAACATTAGAGGAAATACAGTGCCTTGCGAAAGTATTCGGCCCCCTTGAACTTTGCGACCTTTTGCCACATTTCAGGCTTCAAACATAAAGATATAAAACTGTATTTTTTTGTGAAGAATCAACAACAAGTGGGACACAATCATGAAGTGGAACGACATTTATTGGATATTTCAAACTTTTTTAACAAATCAAAAACTGAAAAATTGGGCGTGCAAAATTATTCAGCCCCCTTAAGTTAATAATGCGCCACCTTTTGCTGCGATTACAGCTGTAAGTTGCTTGGGATATGTCTCTATCAGTTTTGCACATCGAGAGACTGACATATTTTCCCATTCCTCCTTGCAAAACAGCTCGAGCTCAGTGAGGTTGGATGGAGAGCATTTGTGAACAGCAGTTTTCAGTTCTTTCCACAGATTCTCGATTGGATTCAGGTCTGGACTTTGACTTGGCCAGTCTAACACCTGGATATGTTTATTTTTTAACCATTCCATTGTAGATTTTGCTTTATGTTTTGGATCATTGTCTTGTTGGAAGACAAATCTCCGTCCCAGTCTCAGGTCTTTTGCAGACTCCATCAGGTTTTCTTCCAGAATGGTCCTGTATTTGGCTCCATCCATCTTCCCATCAATTTGAACCATCTTCCCTGTCCCTGCTGAAGAAAAGCAGGCCCAAACCATGATGCTGCCACCACCATGTTTGACAGTGGGGATGGTGTGTTCAGCTGTGTTGCTTTTACGCCAAACATAACGTTTTGCATTGTTGCCAAAAAGTTCGATTTTGGTTTCATCTGACCAGAGCACCTTCTTCCACATGTTTGGTGTGTCTCCCAGGTGGCTTGTGGTAAACTTTAAACAACACTTTTTATGGATATCTTTAAGAAATGGCTTTCTTCTTGCCACTCTTCCATAAAGGCCAGATTTGTGCAATATACGACTGATTGTTGTCCTATGGACAGAGTCTCCCACCTCAGCTGTAGATCTCTGCAGTTCATCCAGAGTGATCATGGGCCTCTTGGCTGCATCTCTGATCAGTCTTCTCCTTGTATGAGCTGAAAGTTTAGAGGGACGGCCAGGTCTTGGTAGATTTGCAGTGGTCTGATACTCCTTCCATTTCAATATTATCACTTGCACAGTGCTCCTTGGGATGTTTAAAGCTTGGGAAATCTTTTTGTATCCAAATCCGGCTTTAAACTTCTTCACAACAGTATCTCGGACCTGCCTGGTGTGTTCCTTGTTCTTCATGATGCTCTCTGCGCTTTTAACGGACCTCTGAGACTATCACAGTGCAGGTGCATTTATACGGAGACTTGATTACACACAGGTGGATTGTATTTATCATCATTAGTCATTTAGGTCAACATTGGATCATTCAGAGATCCTCACTGAACTTCTGGAGAGAGTTTGCTGCACTGAAAGTAAAGGGGCTGAATAATTTTGCACGCCCAATTTTTCAGTTTTTGATTTGTTAAAAAAGTTTGAAATATCCAATAAATGTCGTTCCACTTCATGATTGTGTCCCACTTGTTGTTGATTCTTCACAACAAAAATACAGTTTAATATCTTTATGTTTGAAGCCTGAAATGTGGCAAAAGGTCGCAAAGTTCAAGGGGGCCGAATACTTTCGCAAGGCACTGTAACTCATAAAATAGCCATAGTCCACATACACCTCTAAAACTGGTTCAGTCATATTGCTTATATACTAGCTAGGTAAGTAAATTCACATAGATGTTGTATGTATTGGTGCCAATTAATTGGTGAGAGACTGTCAACGTTAGTCTTCCCTGGTTTACCTGAGCTCTGAGCGATTGTTGAATTTAGACGCTCCTACCTTAGCCTACGACCCAATCCCAAATCAAACATTAGGACCTTAACCCTGTGCACTAATCTGAGAGGACTACATACAATCTGGTCAAAATTATATCAAGTCTTTCAGGGAAAGGCGGAGCATTTTCTGCATACCAACCTAATTATCTTGGTTCTTCACAATTGCATAGGGTGTAGAGGCTAAGGGGGGGTTGGGACTGGTCTGCAGCGACTATCTTTCAGCACTACCGATTAGATCATATGTGTCAAACTCATTCCACGGATGGCCGAGTGTCTGCGGGTTTTCGCTCCTCCCATGTACTTGACTGATGAATGAAGGTAACTGATTAGTACGAAGTCCTCTCACCTGGTTGTCTAGGTCTTAGTTGAAAGGCAAAACAAAAAAAACAGTAGACACTAGGCCCTCCATGGAACGAGATTGACACCCCTTTATTAGATAAGGAGCATTCCATAGAGATCTCCTATACCAATCTATTCATTATGAAAAAAGCACCTGAAAAAAAATGACATTGGATATGCTTTTGAGCATGGTGGAGTTATTAATTACACTTTGGATGGTGCATCAATGCACCCTGTCGGCACAAAAATATAGGTGTTCTTTTTAACTCAGTTGCCGGAGAGGAAGGAAACCACTCGGGGATTTCACCATGAGGCCAATGGTGACTACAACCTCTTGGAACTCCCTCTCCCAGATCCGGGATAATTGTCATCAACTGACACTAATTAGCATAACGCAACAGACAAAAAATATTACTAGAAATATTCATATTCATGAAATCACAAGTGAAATATATTGAAACACAGCTTAGCCGTTTGTTAATCACCATATCATCTTAGATTTTGAAATTATGCTTTACAGCCAAAGCAAGACAAGCATTTGAGTAAATTTATCGATAGCCTAGCATAGCATTATGCCTAGCTAGCAGCAGGAAACCTGGACACAAATCAGAAAAGCAATCAAATTAAATCGTTTACCTTTGATGAGCTTCGGATGTTTTCACTCACGAGACTCCCAGTTAGATAGCAAATGTTCCTTTTTTTTCCCAAAATATTATTTTTGTAGCCTTAATAGCTCCGTTAGTTCTTCAAGTTTGGCTGAGAATTCGACTGGAAATTGAGGTCACGACAACGCTGAAAAATATTCCAAATTAGCTCCATAATAGCAACAGAAACATGGCAAACGTTGTTTATAATCAATCCTCAAGGTGTTTTTCAAATATCTATTAGATAATATAGGAGGTAAAATAGCTACCTCTGTCTATTACGCAATAATTACTCAGAGTCCTCAGCCGGACACTTACGCTATGTAGTCGTTTACGCTCATTCAACATAAAGGCGTGAAACTACGTGAAAATGCTGTAGACACCTTGGGGAATACGTAGAAAGGGGAATCTGGTTGATAGCCCATTCACTGCTCAAGAGGGACGCATCGGAACGCAGAGCTTTCAAAACATGAGTCACTTCCTGATTGGATTCTTCTAAGGCTTTCGCCTGCAATATCAGTTCTGTTATACTCACAGACAAAAAAATTACAGTTTTGGAAACTTTTGAGTGTTTTCTATCCTAAACTGTCAATTATATGCATATTCTAGCATCTTGTCCTGACAAAATAGCCTGTTTACTTTGGGAATGTTCTTTTTGCAAAAATGAAAATAGTGCCCCCTAGTTTCAAGAGGTTTTAAAACAGTTACATAGTTTAATGGCTGTGATAGGAGAAAACTGAGGATGGATCAACAACATTGCACTTACTCCACAACACTAATACTAACCTAAGTGACAGAGTGAAAAGAAGGAAGCCTGTACAGAATAAAAATATTCAAAAACATATACCCTGTTTGCAACAAGGCACTAAAGTAATATTGCAAAACATGAGCAAAGCAATTCACTTTTTGTCCTAAATTAAAGTGTTATGTTTAGGACAAATCCAATACAACACATTACTGAGAACCACTCAAATTAAGTAAAATTGTATTTTTCACATACTTTGTAAACAACAGGTGTAGAACAACATTGAAACACTCAGCCAGGTCACCTTTTAAACAAATCAATATTTGACACCCATCCATGTCTGAGGACGTCAGGAGATTGCGGAAACCGGCCACCAGGGGCAACAGAGAGCGTTGTTACATTCAAGTAAGTTTCGATTTTACTAAGGTGTTGTGGTCGGGTATGATGGATGAGCGTAAGAATCTACCTCTTATTGCAAAGGTTGCAAGTTCAAATCCAGCAATAGAAATTTGTTTTAAACCAATCCCTAACCCTTACATTAACCGTTCAGAGTTAATTCCTAACCTTAAGAATTTGGGGTTAATGCCTAAACTTAACCCTAACCTTACAAATTCAGAGTAAATGCCTAAACTTAACCTTAAGCAGTTCGAGATTTGAAGTTTGCAGCAACTTTGAAATATGATACTTGAGAAACGTGGATGAAAGTCTAATTCTGATGTGAGACTGTGAGAGATAGTTGGAAATGCTTACTGACGAGCACTTTCCAATGATGCAGAGAGGATTTTCTTTAAATCATATAAAAAAATAATAATTACAGCACAAAGAATAAATACACAATGAGTAACGATAACTTACACATACAGGGTACCAGTACAGAGTCGATGTGCAGGGGTACGAGGTAATTGAGGTAGATATGTACATATATAGTGCCTTTGTAAATTATTCAGACTCCTTGGCTTTTTACACATTTTGTTATGTTACAGCCAGTTTTAAACCACCAAGACTCTTCCTAGAGATGGCTGCCCGGCCAAACTGAGCAATTGGTGAGAACGGTCTTGGTCAGGGAGGTGACCAAGAACCCGATGGTCACTCTGACAGAGCTCTAGAGTTCCTTTGTAGAGATGGGAGAACCTTCTAGAAGGACAACCATCTCAGCAGCACTCCACCAATCAGGCATTTATGGTAGTATGGCCAGACAGAAGCCACTCCTCAGTAAAAGGCACATGACAGCCCGCTTGATGTTTGCCATAAGGCACCTAAAGACTCTCAGACCATGGGAAACTAAATTCTCTGGTCTGATGAAACCAAGATTAAACTCTTTGGCCTGAATGCCAAGAGTCACGTCTGGAGGAAACCTGGCACCTCTCAAATCAATCCCAGAACAACAGCAAAGGACCTTGTGAAGATGCTGGAGGAAACAGGTACAAAAGTATCTATATCCATAGTAAAACGAGTCCTATATCGACCTAACCTGATTGGCTGCCCAACAAGGAAGAAGCCACGGCTCCAAAACTGTCATAAAAAAGCCAGACTACGGTTTGCAACTGCACATGGGAACAAAGGTAATATTTTTGGGAGAAATGTCCTCTGGTTTGATGAAACAAGAATATAACTGTTTGGCCATAATGACCATCGTTATGTTTGGAGGAAAAAGGGTGAGGTTTGCAAGCCGAAGACATCATCCAAACTGTGAAGCACGGGGGTGGCAGCATCATGTTGTGGGGGTGCTTTGAGGCAGGAGGGACTGGTGCACTTCACAAAATAGATGGCATCATGAGGACAAGGAAAATATGTGGATATATTGAAGCAACATCTCAAGACATCAGTCAGAAAGTTAATGTTTGGTTGCAAATGGGTCTTCCAAATGGACAATGACCCCAAGCATACTTCCAAAGTTGTGGCAAAATAGCTTAAGGACAACAAAGTCAAGGTATTGGAGTGGCCATCACAAAGCCTTGACCTCATCCTATAGAACATTTGTGGGCAGAACTGAAAAAGTGTGTGCGAGCAAGGAGGCCTACAAACCTGACTCAGTTACACTAGCTCTGTCAGGAGGAATGGGTCAAAATTCACCTAACTTATTGTGGGAAGCTTGTGGAAGGTTACCCAAAACGTTTGACCCAAGTTAAACAATTTAAAGGCAATGCTACCAAATACTAATTGAGTGTATGTAAACTTCTGATCCACTGGGAATGTGATGAAATAAATAAAAGCTGAAATAATGAATTGTCTTTACTATTATTCTGACATTTCACATTCTTAAAATAAGGTGTTGATCCGAACTGACCTAAGACCGTGCATTTTTACTAGGATTAAATGTCAGGAATTGTGAAAAACTGAGTTTCAATGTATTTGGCTAAGGTGTATGTAAACTTCCAACTTCAACTGTATATTTTTCTTCATTATAAATATCACTATTTTCTGAAATGAAGAACTTCCAACTAGTGTAATAATGATGATTTCACCCATAAGTCATTGAATTTTAATATATTTTCATAATACAGAGCCCATTTTATAATATGAAACAATACTAAAATACTGTACATGTTTGATACATATATACAAATGTTGTAATTATATATATATATATATATTTCGAACAACCTTGTCGGAGGATGCACCCGCCACAATTGTGAAGCTATTCTCTTCTTACAAACTATTAATTGCAAACAATTGTCAATTGCAGCATCCAGCGTTCAGACAGAGAGAGATGCAAAGACTGTCTTGTTTTTGTCCCACCATAATTATTAATTAACAGAAAACAACAGAAACTAGATAGGCAATCAGTGCAAAACACTCTGTGATATTCTGATTTTAATTTCAAAAAGCTTTTTTTCATGTAGTTAACAGGGTTCGAGTCAGGGATGAGAGATTTAGCTAGAAGACAAATAACATCTGTCCCAAAACAACAACCATAATCCCAAGGCTAATTCGGAGAGGACTGGATAGTGGAAGAAATGTGGCTACTACCATAATGATTAAACCTCTCCTTTTCTTTCAGATCTGCATGAAATGCCTAGGTGGTAGAAGTGGCTAGAGGTTGTTTCTGAACAGGGCCAAGCAGTCAAAAAACAAGCTTTAGGTCTTATAGGGTTTGTTTTTGGACCGGGCTAGAGAGGGTTGAGAAATGGAGGGAGGAAGAGAGGTTTAAACAAACGAAACACAGCCCAGCCAGTCTCCTCTCTTTGAACAGCAATAGTTTAAATCCTGCTGGATGATTTCAAGCTTTCACAAGATCCTTGACGCTATTTTCAGACTGTGGGCCTCTCCATCTACCATCACTGGCCCACGTGAGCTATCGACTGTGTCTTTCTATCTAAAGATGAACAGAACAAAAATAGAGAGCAGGTGGTGTTGATGATGATGATGATGATGATGATGAAGGCATGAGAGTGAGTGAAGAACAGTTCTGCGGGGCTGTGGCGAGGTGTGGCTAGGCCATCCCATCCTTGCTGTCTGTATGTGTTCTGGTGGAGTTTGGTTTGACTTAACAGCACTAGGTCTATAGTACTGTACCACTAGGAGAGTTAGCCGGGTTTTAAAGATGACAGTAAAATGTTAATGTAATGTTGTTATGTTTATACACTACCGGTCAAAAGTTTTAGAACACCTTTATTTTCTATTTTCTACTACTGTCTATTAGTGAAGACATCAAAACTATGAAATAACACATGTGTAGTCATGTAGAAACCAAACAAGTGTTACAAATATATTTTATATTTGAGATTCTTCAAATAGCCACCCTTTGCCTTGATGACAGCTTTGCACACTCTTGGCATTCTCTCAACCAGCTTCATCTGGAATGCTTTTCCAACAGTCTTGAAGGAGTTCCCATATACGCTGAGCACTTGTTGGCTGCATTTTCTTCACTCTGTGGGCTGACTCATCCCAAACCATCTCAATTTGGTTGAGGTTGGGGGATTGTGGAGGCCAGGTCATCTGATGCAGCGCTCCATCACTCTCCTTGATAAAATAGGTGTGTTGGGTCATTGTCCTGTTGAAAAACAAATGATAGTCCCACTAAATCCAAACCAGATGGGATGGTGTATCGCTGCAGATTGCTGTGGTAGCCATGCTGATTAAATGTAACCAGCAAAGTACCCCCACACCATAACACCTCCTCCTCCATGATTTACGGTGGGAAATACACATACAGAGATCACCCATTTACAGTGCCTTGCGAAAGTATTCGGCCCCCTTGAACTTTGCGACCTTTTGCCACATTTCAGGTTTCAAACATAAAGATATAAAACTGTATTTTTTTGTGAAGAATCAACAACAAGTGGGACACAATCATGAAGTGGAACGACATTTATTGGATATTTCAAACTTTTTTAACAAATCAAAAACTGAAAAATTGGGCATGCAAAATTATTCAGCCCCCTTAAGTTAATACTTTGTAGCGCTACCTTTTGCTGCGATTACAGCTGTAAGTCGCTTGGGGTATGTCTCTATCAGTTTTGCACATCGAGAGACTGACATTTTTTCCCATTCCTCCTTGCAAAACAGCTCGAGCTCAGTGAGGTTGGATGGAGAGCATTTGTGAACAGCAGTTTTCAGTTCTTTCCACAGATTCTCGATTGGATTCAGGTCTGGACTTTGACTTGGCCATTCTAACACCTGGATATGTTTATTTTTTAACCATTCCATTGTAGATTTTGCTTTATGTTTTGGATCATTGTCTTGTTGGAAGACAAATCTCCGTCCCAGTCTCAGGTCTTTTGCAGACTCCATCAGGTTTTCTTCCAGATTGGTCATGTATTTGGCTCCATCCATCTTCCCATCAATTTTAACCATCTTCCCTGTCCCTGCTGAAGAAAAGCAGGCCCAAACCATGATGCTGCCACCACCATGTTTGACAGTGGGGAGGGTGTGTTCAGGGTGATGAGCTGTGTTGCTTTTACGCCAAACATAACGTTTTGCATTGTTGCCAAAAAGTTCAATTTTGGTTTCATCTGACCAGAGCACCTTCTTCCACATGTTTGGTGTGTCTCCCAGGTGGCTTGTGGCAAACTTTAAACGACACTTTTTATGGATATCTTTAAGAAATGGCTTTCTTCTTGCCACTCTTCCATAAAGGCCAGATTTGTGCAATATATGACTGATTGTTGTCCTATGGATAGAGTCTCCCACCTCAGCTGTAGATCTCTGCAGTTCATCCAGAGTGATCATGGGCCTCTTGGCTGCATCTCTGATCAGTCTTCTCCTTGTATGAGCTGAAAGTTTAGAGGGACGGCCAGGTCTTGGTAGATTTGCAGTGGTCTGATACTCCTTCCATTTCAATATTATCGCTTGCACAGTGCTTCTTGGGATGTTTAAAGCTTGGGAAATCTTTTTGTATCCAAATCCGGCTTTAAACTTCTTCACAACAGTATCTCGGACCTGCCTGGTGTGTTCCTTGTTCTTCATGATGCTCTCTGCGCTTTTAACGGACCTCTGAGACTATCACAGTGCAGGTGCATTTATACGGAGACTTGATTACACACAGGTGGATTGTATTTATCATCATTAGTCATTTAGGTCAACATTGGATCATTCAGAGATCCTCACTGAACTTCTGGAGAGAGTTTGCTGCACTGAAAGTAAAGGGGCTGAATAATTTTGCACGCCCAATTCTTCAGCTTTTGATTTGTTAAAAAAGTTTGAAATATCCAATAAATGTCGTTCCACTTCATGATTGTGTCCCACTTGTTGTTGATTCTTCACAAAAAAATACAGTTTTATATCTTTATGTTTGAAGCCTGAAATGTGGCAAAAGGTCGCAAAGTTCAAGGGGGCCGAATACTTTCGCAAGGCACTGTACCTACACATGGCAGTTGGAACCAAAAATCTCAGATTTGGACTGAGAAAGGACAAATTACCACCGGTCTAATGTCCATTGCTTGTGTTTCTTGGCCCAAGTAAGTCTCTTCTTCATATTGGTGTCCTTTAGTAATGGTTTCTTTGCAGCAATTCGACCATGAAGGCCTGATTCACACAGTCTCCTCTGAACAGATGATGTTGAGATGTGTCGGTTACTTGAACTCTGTGAAGCATTTATTTGGGCTGATATTTCTGAGGCTGGTAACTCTAATGAACTTGTCCTCTGCAGTAGAGGTAACTCTGGGCCTTCCATTCCTGTGGCGGTCCTCATATCATCGCGCTTGATGGTTTTTGCGACTGCACTTCAAGAAACTTTCAAAGTTCTTGAAATGTTTCATATTGACTGACCATGTCTTAAATTAATTGTGGACTGTCGTTTCTCTTTGCTTATTTGAGCTGTTCTTGCCATAATATGAACTTGGTCTTTTACCAAATAGGGCTACTTTCTGTATACATCTCCTTGTCCAAGTCTATAATCCCCATGTCTTCAGATGACTACCATTCTTTCTGTTCCCGAAGAACTCTATGGCTTCATGCCACAATGACTACCACTTTGTAGCAAACACATCTGTAATCATGTAGTGCTTAGAAAGGCTGGTTATGGCACACATAACATCCATCATCCCAGACACGCTAGACCCACTCCAATTTGCATACAAGCCAAACAGATCCATAGACGAAGCAATCTCAATTGCACTCTACACTGCCCTCACCCACCTCGATAAGTGGAATACCTATGTGAGATTGCTGTTCATTGACTACAGCTCAGTGTTCAATACCATTGTCCCCTCCAAGCTAATGGAACACTGGCTTCCTGAGCAGGCAAATTGACGTTTACAGTAGCTGGCTAGGCTTTAAATTGGCTAACTGGTTAAAGGAATTACCTCTTCATACAATTAAGACAATTTGCATTGCATGCTGCGTATTTCAAGTGCACTCGATTTCAAGTGCACTCAATCTTATTTCAGTCTTTGGGAGCTAGTTATATGTTCCTCTTCATAACACACAAAGAGCAGCTCAAGTTTTCACTTGAGGCTGTGTTAACATCTTAGATAGAAGAAGGCCATTTGGCTTCCTTTATCACGAGGGGTATGTACAGGAGTTCTGATTGGTTCCAAGTTTAGCAGTTCAGCAAATTTCCCTGAGCAGACAGTGTTGAATTGGACTTTTTTGAGAAAATTTGCAAGAATTGAAGGTACCAACAAATTGTATAGTCATTGTAAGAATGTTTTACTGTCATATACAAAAAATAATCTCCTCCTCAGCGGGGATTGATCAACTTCATATTTTTAGGCTTCGGGCCACCACCTATATGGCTAGCAGATAATGACGTTTACTGTTTTGTCTATTGCCATGTTTTGACATTTTACATATGTACACTAAGTATACAAACATTAAGAACACCTGCTCTTTCCATGACTTAGACAGACCAGGTGAATCTAGGTGAAAGCTATGATCCCTTATTAATGTCACTTGTTAAGAGGTGAAGGGTTAAAGAAGGGTTTTTAAGCCTTGAGACAATTGAGACATGGATTGTGCATGTGTACCATTCTGAGGGTGAATGGGTAAGACAATGGGGTATGGTAGTAGGTGCCAGGCGCACCAGTTTGTTTCAAGAACTGCAACGCTGCTGGGTTTTTCACACTGAACAGTATTCTGTGTGTATCAAAAATGGTCAACAGTTTCCCGTGTGTATCTAGTGAACTTGACACAACTGTGGGAAGCATTGGAGTCAACATGGGCCAGCAACCCTGTGGAATGCTTTCTAGACTTTGTAGAGTCCATCCCGAACGAATTGAGGCTGTTCTCAGGGCAAAAGGTGTGTGTGGGGGGATATACCTAATGTTTGGTATACTCAGTGTATATCTAATAAGATCGACATGATTCTGTCTGGTTGAACATGAATTAGATGCAGTGCCAAACCCTGATCTGTTTCACCGGTCTTTGTGCTTGTCTCCACCCCCTCCAGGTGTCGATCATCTTCCCCATTATCCCCTGTGCATTTATACCTGCATTCTCTGTTTGTTTGTTGTCAGTTCGTCTTGTCTCATCAAACCTACCAGCGTGTTTTTTTTATTCCTGTTTCCTTGAGCCCATTTTCTAGTTTCCCCATTTTTTGATCATTCTGCCTTCCCAAAATCTGAGCCTGCCTGCAGTTCTGTACCATTTGCCACTGCCCTGTTTTACTGACCTCTGCTTGCCCCCGTCCCTGAGCCTGCCTGCCTGCCGCTCTGTACCTCAGGACTCTGCCCTGAACTACCGACCCCTGCCTGCACTTGACCTGTCCTTTGCCTGCCCCCTGTTTATATAATAAACGTCCGTTAATCGAACTGTCTGTATCTGGGTCTTTTACTGAGCCGTGATATTCAGTCAGTTTGAAACTAAGAGAATGGATTTATTTAGACAGAGAGGAAAAGGCAAAGACCGTGCACTATACATGCGCAAGGGACAGGAAGTCAACACTGGATAGTGAAACGAAGGAATCCATTGTGATGGCAAACTTTTGGTAAGAATTGTGTAATTGATTATCATCCATTGATTAATAGGTAGTTAGCAACTGTCTATCATTGTGAGGGTATTGTGTGCATGGTATAGAGACCATTTCAGAACATTTGAGTTAACTGCATCAACCACGATAGGTTGCCCTGATTGAGTTTGGGCAGTTCGCTGATACATATCCATTAGCAGACTACAAAGTTTGAGTGATGCGGATGGTCACCTTAAAAATGGTCACCATTAGACTAAAGCGGTTGCAAGATGGCTGGTCCAGTTACCCTGGTAATTGTCTTTGGAGGAGACATGACTCCAAAGACAATTATGACTACCGAAAACTAACCCTTGAGTCAGGAATTCTCAAGTGTGTGGATTAACTATGTTTGGAGATAAGGACAATTTCTTTACTTCTAGAGAAGTAAAGTACATAGATGTTGATTTGCCCAGTCATCAAGCTAGGTAAGAGATCATTATTACATATGTTTACGTGATTGATAAGACTGAACTAGATCAATTATAATTCAATAATCAATATTGTGTTGCACCTTTACCCAATAGCCTAACAAATGAACAACTCTTACAAATAAAGAGCAAAGACTTTTGATTGTCTTTATTAAGACATCCTCCATGTCAAATTTCAGTCAGACCGCCCAGCCAGCCCGAGCCGCCTGCACGCCCAACTCCCACCAGTCTAGTCAATAACTCAACTCTCTCCCCAACACAACTTCCTTTTTTTATGTCTTCAGTTGGAAAACTGAAGTTTTATAAAAACACACATACACACACATTAACACAAACAGTACACCCGCCATATAATTCATATCATAGGCCTAATAGTACTGTAGAGCTCTTTTTACTTGCACACAAAATACTGTAGCTAAGTCGACCCGTCCTGTATCTCCCCTGACATGAGCATGTTTTAAATAGACTCCTTTTATCGTACCATGTAAGGCATCCATACCTTATGAAAGTTGCACAGTATAACCTTAATCTTGTAATAAATTAAATCTAGTGATACAAAACTTGAAATTTCTTCCATCCATTGTGGGAGGATAACCAACCTTCCAATTATTGGCAATGCATTTCTAAACTGCTATAAATGCTAGGTTGCACAGTTTCTTCTGATAACAGTCTCCAGTATCAACATTTCCAAGCAAACTTGAACAGGGATAAGGGAGAATCTGTAGACATGCTGAGATAAAACAACATACTCTTTGCCAGAATTCAGCCACCCTTCACAAGACGATAACATATGCAAATATGTCCCCCTTTTGTGTTTTACACCTCCAGCAGAAAAATGACATTTCTGTGTACATGATATTCAGTTTCACTGGCATATAGTACTTTCTATGGATGTTCTTAAACTGCAGTAATTTATGTCTGATTATATGAACATGACTGGGCATATCTGTATCATTCATCATCAATTGCGTCTCCCCGGTCTTCCTCACATTTTTGATTGACATGTTTTTTGTGTGGTAGACCGTGAGGTGTTGGGTTGAGCATGCAGAGATTAACACAGAGACGGGAAGTTCTAATCAGCAAACACAACTTTATACTCACTTAGGTTTGGCTCGGTCCTTCTTCTCAGCTTCTGCTCTGTGTAGGTCTCTCTGTTCTTCCCCCGCGATGTGCCACAGTACTCCTTTTATGTGGCCTCCACGGCTGGTTGGCAATTACCCCTACTTGGAGCCATCCGTGTCGGGGTTCCCAGCCGGTGTACTCCCAACAGAGGGAGCCACCGACGTGGCACGTACCTCCCCTCTATCACCAACCCCCGGGGTAGACCTCCCAGGATACCACCTCTCCCCCTTAGCCCTGACCGGGAGGGAGGCATGCTCAGAGCTAGATTTGCATGCCTCCTGGAGAGAGCGTCTGCATTGCCGTGCTAGGCCCCCGATCTGTGGATGACAGAAAGAGAATAACTGTGAGGAAAGGAACAGTGGGTGACACAGTCATTTGTGTCCTTACCTCTTGCTAGCCACACAAGGGGGGCATGGTCAGTGATCAGGGTGAACTTCCTCCCGAGGAGGTAATACTTGAGTGTCTAGTGCCCACTTCATGGTGAGGCACTCCTTCACGACAATCGAGTGCTTCTTCTCCCTCAGGAGGAGCTTCTTGCTGACATACGTGATTGGGTGCTCCTCGCCTTTCTGCTCTTGGGACAAGACGGCCCCTACCCCTGTGTCAGACGTGTCTGTCTGGACCAGGAGGTGTTTTGAGTAGTCCGGGGTGACAAGTACCGGGTGTGAACATAGCGCGTCCTTCAGGGCCCGGAACGCCGCCTCTGTGTCCTCCATCCATTGCACCGTCTGGGGTAGTCGTGCCTTCGTTGAGTCTGTGAGGGGAGAAGCTATTAAGGCAAAGTTAGGTACCTTCGACTGTAGTAGCCTGCTATCCCCAGGAATGACTTCACCTGCCTCTTGGTTAGGGGGACCGACCACTCCCTAATGGCAGCGATTTATAAAAAATATATATTTCTTGGGGCTTCACATTTCCCCCCCAATTTGATAGCCCAGGTACTCCACCTCGGCGTAGCCCAGTTTGCATGTGTGGGGGTTCGCGGTCAGCCCCACATCCCTTAGCGCATCCACCACTGCCTGTAACCTTCAGAGATGAGACTCCCAACTGTCACTGTGCACAATTATGTCATCCAAATTAGCAGCAGCGTACTCACTGTGCAGGCACAGGACGCGGTCCATGGGTCGCTGGGGCCCCGTGGAGCCCGAAAGGAAGAACCCGGTAGTGGTATAGCCCCCCTGGGTGGAGAAGGCCCTCTTCTCCCAGTAGGCCTCTGCCAGCGGCACCTGCCAGTACCCCTTCGTCAGGTCCAAGGTGTGGATGTATCTTGCCTTCCCAAAGTGGTCGATCAGTTCATCCACCCGGGGCATGAGGTAGGCATTGAATTTAATGACCTCGTTCAGGCCCCAGAAGTCATTGAAGAAGCAGACGGTTCCGCCCTGTTTCAGTACCAGCACAATAGGGCTAGACCACTGTGGGACTCCTCCAATACCTTCATATCTAGCATTGTCATCACTTCCCGCTGGACCTCCGCCTTCCGGGCTTCTGATATCTAGTAAGGCCGTTTATGCACTTTTTCTCCCGGACGCGTGGATATGATGTTCCACGAGATCTGTGTGCCCCGACAGAACACTGCCATATTCCACTGGACCAACTTTTCCATACAGGAGCTCAAAGGGGGAGAACCCAGTGGATCCTTGGGGTATCTCGCATACCAATAACATTAGGTGGGGCAGCAGCTGGTCCCAGGTCCTCCCGTCTCTCCTTGAGGAGAAAAGGAAGAACATGTTCCTCATGCCAGAAGGTTCACAATGTACCTCAACTTGCACCTCGTGGGATTGGCCGGGGGAGGTGCGACAACGCATACACATCGACTTCGCAGGTCCATTCGAAAACATAATGTTTCTTGTGGTTGTGGATGCTCATAGCAAGCGGCCAGAGGTTGCCATCGTGAGGTCTACTACTGCTGAGAAGACCATTGAAGCTTGGAGAAGTGTTTAGTAGGAGCACTTTTTTAAAAGAAATAGCCACGTTCCTGCAGGTGAATGGTGTATAGCACATCAGATCCGCCCTGTATAATCCATCAACAAAAGGAGAGGTTTGTACAGACCATGAAACATGCCTACAAGTGTCTCAGGGTCAAGGGACACTGCAACAATGCTTGAACAGCTTCCTGCTATGCTACAGGAACTGCTATTCAACCACCAAAGCTTCGCCTTCATCGCTTCTCACAGAGAGAGCTATGCACAAGCTTTGACCTACTTAAACCTGAGAACGTGAAGAGAGTGCATTCTCAGGTCAACAGGAGAGCCAAGTCAATCGTTGTGAACTGAGCGCAAAGCTTTCAATACTGGGTAACAACCTGACCCAGCAGTTGTCACCTAGGGGCTCACTGTAACCTTGAGTGTTGTTCTTTAGGGGGACAATTTAAGTGAGAAATTGTATTGGGGTTGTGTTGCAGAGCATCATGGGAGTTGTGTATGTATAAAGATGATCACGTTCTATATAACATGAACTAACTCACTTTTGTACATCGTGCTGGTCTGTACAATTTACCTTATTTTAGCACCCAAAAAATGTAATACTTCCAGATCAACTGTAATATCAATACCATTGTAAAGCACAATTTCTCCCCTTTCTAACAAAATCAATGACTAGGCCTTCATGATGCACATCTCTGCATGTTTCAAGAAGGCAATGAGCTCCGTCGGGTCTTTTTAAAAATGGCGGGTGGGGAAGTGAAACCTTATGCGTGATAGTGAGAAGGAGAGTTGTCACTCGACCTGTCCAATTTATCACCTTATCGCCTCTAAAATGTAAATGAAACACTATGAAGGTTTGTGTCGAATTTGAAATCGGGTTTTTAGGGCGGTGCTAAAGTGATCTTCAGAAGTAAACAGTGGCTTTTGAGCGTCATGATAGCTTGCAGTGATGACGCAGAAAATGACTAGGTATCCCCCCTTACCCTGTCCCTTGTTTTAAAACTGTGAGAGAAGTGCTACACCTGGTGGAGAGAGGCTATAAGACAGTTGCTTTATGTGTGCTGTACGTTACGCCATGACACGTCACGCTGTAACGTACAGCGTCGGAGGGGTCAGTTTTTTAAAACTTTTCTCCAATACTATTGGACCATTATCATGTCAATCAACGCTTTAAAAGAAACGTAGTTCACACCCCAGATTTTGATGTCAACACAGTCGCTACAGTCCCATACAGTCCCATTGCAGCCTCGTTTGAATGTCGCGGTTGTGCACATTTGTACGGAATGGGGTTAATCACCATTAAATGGTTCAACAGAATTCCTGTCTCCCATTTCATCATCATTGAATTGTTATAAAGATATGGTTATCTTTATGTGAAAGACTCCAGCCACCCTAGTCATAGACTGTTCTCTCTGCTACCGCACAACATGCGGGATCAGTGCCAAGTCTATGTCCAAGAGGCTATTTGCATTGCCCCCCCCCCCCCTTTTACGCTGCTGCTACTCTCTGTTATTATCTATGCATAGTCACTTTAATAACTCTACCTACATATGCACATTTTACCTCAATTACCTCGACTAACCGGTGCCCCCGCACATTGACTCTTTACAGATACCCCCTGTACATAGCCTCACTATTGTTATTTCAAAGCTGCTCCTTAATGATGTATTACTTTTATTTGTATTTTCTTTAGGTATTTTTCTTAAAACTGCATTGTTGGTTAAGGGCTTGTAAGTAAGCATTTCACCGCAAGGTCTACTACACCTGTACATGTGACAAATACAATTTGATTTGATTTATGAAACCCACAAGATATAACAATATCAATACAGCATATTTATCTAAGAAATGGTCTGATGTCAAACTCTTGGTTAAGACCAAGCTCCATATGTCTGTCATCTTATGTCAGTTGGTTGTGAAGACGATAAATTAACTTTTACAACTCCGGTTAGAACTACAATTTTGAGATTCATCATATTCTCGTGACCCCCCACAAGATATACAGCCCAGCCTTCCCTCGTGTCGGAGAATGTTCATTAGAACGTTCATCTCATTTGACGTTGGCCTCTTTCCCAGAGTTTGATTGTGCCTTTTATTATCGCAGAAAACATCTCCCCTAATTATCCACGAGAGCGTGTTTATCTTGGCGTGAGCATCACTCTCCTTGATACTCCAGATAATTTTCAGAATGAAAAATGAGTGGAGTTTTTTTCAACTTTTTTCGCGGCATGATTCATTTATCCTTGTCCTTGCAATTAGTTGAACGTTAACTCTCTATCCACCCAAAACATAAACAGAGGCAACAGTTTTAAAGTAAACCTTTCTTCCCTAAAAATGGAAAGTAAGATATGAAACCTCATTATGTCAGTTGCTATGGTCATTACTCCGTTACATCATTTAGTTTGGGGCAGAAACTCAAGAATTTAAATGGCTCCACTCTTCTAACAAAGTAACATATGCCAACTCTCAATTCTAAAGTTACAGTAGGCCTATCATCAACACAGTTTGAGGCTTAATCTCAGTTTCCGAATCATGACAAGTTGTTTTCTCTCAGTGGGAGGCGATTGGTTTGTATGTCCAGTAGGAAGCAGGCACCCGTCAGACTTGGCGGACAGTGTCGGGCGGGTAGCTCCGGGCAGCCTGGTGTGTGACTCATCAGAGCCCTGGTCAGCCATCAGGCCCTCCTGTCTCTGCCCCTGGCGCACTCTGCCACTCAGATGTTTAGGGGCTATTAGGCGCCAGGGAGTGGGACCACTGGCAGAACAGAGTCGGGGGTGCTAATAATGGAGTATAGCAGGAAGCATGGCAGGTGTGTTGCTCTGTTGCTGGGTCTTTTAGTTGTCACTGGACCGTATAGCTGGCTGATGGGGGTAAGAGACAGGTTGGATTTTGTGGATCTAGGTAAGTTTAAGGGTTTGTACAGACTCTCCCTCTCACCAACTATTCTCTCTACATCTAATATTAAAAAATGATGTTCTACCCTGGCTTCTCTTTCTCTCTCATCCTTCGGGACAGACTATTCAGATTGGCAGAATGTAGAAGTCAGACATACAAACTGTTCTGGGGCTGAAGTTTTCATTCTTTCTCTATGTGTCTCTCATTCAGTTTCTCTTTATCTATGTACTTTTGTCCCTCCCACCAGGTTTCTCACTCTCTGTTTTTCTGTTTCTCTCTCTCTTTCTGTATCTCTCTCTTGTTCTCTGTTTCTCTTTTTCTCGCTCTGTGTTCCTCTCTCTGTGGAGTGTCCTTGCGTTCCCACTCCGAAAGCATCTCTGGCAACCCAGGCCATCTGGCCCTGCTTGTCCAGCACTTAGTTCTCCTCCCCGCCACAGCACTCACTGGTAATGACACAGCATCTCTCATTGTCACACCAACTGTCGTCAATGTGCCAACACCAGGGACCACAGGTGTGCCCCTACGTCCACTGTCTAAGCGCCAAGACAGGCAGGCAACATCACAGTGATGCGAAGAGCCACAGTCATTACTGCCCTATTGGAACAGCTATATTTATTCTCTAATGCAGTAAAAATATAGGGATTTCTAGACTAATTTGTTCTCTATTTTTGCTAATGAATGACCCTTATTCTGTTGCATTCAATGTTGAATAAAATCTAATGTTTTATTGTTTATGTGCATCCAACAGCAATATCTAAAAGTCCTTGCCAGACACAAAAGGGAATGTTGCCTTGTTTAAAGAGATTGAACAGGATTTTAAGCACTTACAAATTCATACAAATTGCAGGTATTTTTTAAAAACCTCTGTAGCATTAATTTAATAACAACCTTCAATTTTAGTGTTGTCAAAACTCATAAACCCACATTGTCTATGTTATGATAATGTACTGTACAGCAAACTTAAGCAGATCTAACAAATTAATTGATCATGAAACAGAAATATCTAATTTACATAAGTATTCATACCACTGAGTCAATACTTTGGAAGTACCTTTGTCAGAGATTACAGCTGTGAGTCTTTCTGGGTAAGTCTATAAGAGCTTTTCACACCTGGATTGTGCAACATTTGCCCATTATTCTTTTCAATGTTCTCCTAGCTCTGTCAAATTGGTTGTTGATAATTGCTAGACAACGATTTACAGGTCTTGTCATCGTTTTGAATTAAATTAACTACTTAAATCTAAGTCGGCCACTGTCTTCTTGGTAAAAAAAAACTCAAGTGTAGAGTTTGCCTTGTGTTTTAGGTTATTGTCCTGCTGAATGGTGAATTCATCTCCCAGTGTCTGGTGGGAAGCAGATAACCAGGTTTTCCTCTAGGATTGTGCCTGTGTTTAGCTCCATTACGTTTATTTTTTATCCTGAAAAACTCCCCAGTCCTTAACAATTACAAGCATACCCATAACACAATGCAGCCACCATTATGCTTGAAAATATGGAGGGTGGTACTCCGTAATGTGTTGGAGTGGATTTGCCCCATAACACTTTGAAATTCAGGACAGAACGTTAATTGCTTTCAGCAGTCTTATGTTAGTGCCTTTTTGCAGATAGGATGCATGTTTTGGATTATTTTTATTTTCTACAGGCTTCCTTCTTTTCACTTTGTCATTTAGGTTTGTATTGTGGAGTAACTACAATGTTGTTTGTCCATCCTCAGTTTTCTCCTATCACAGCCATTAAACTATGTAACTATTTTAAAGTCACTATTGGCAACTGAGTTTGGAAGGATGGTTATATCCTTGTTGTGACTGAGTAAATTGATACACCATCCAAAGTGTACTTAATAACTTCAGCATGCTCAAAGGGATATTCAATGTCTGTTTTTCCCATCTACCAATAGGTGCCATTCTTTGCAGTTGAAATTCACTGCTTAACTGAGGGACCTTACAGATAATTGTATGGATGGGATACAAAGATGAGGTAGTCATTAAACAGGCATGTTAAACACTATTATTGCACGCAGTCAGTCCATGCAATATATTATGTGACTTGTTAGGCTTGCCATAACAAAGGGGTTGAATACTTATTGACTCAAGATACTTCAGCTTTGTATTCATGATTTTGTAAAAAATTTGAGAAACATCATTCCACCTATACGTTATGTAGACCAGTGACCCAAACAAATGTAATTTGGATTTTATTTATTAGGATAGGTGGTGTACAAAGATGAAGTGAAACAATCATGTTAAACACTATCATTGCACAAAGAGTGAGTCCATGCAACTTATTATGTGTCTTGTTAAGCAAATGTTTACTTCTGAATGTATTTAGGCTTGCCATAACAAAGGGGTTGAATACTGACTCAAGACTTTTCAGATTTTTTATTAATTTGTAAAAAGTTTATTCTTAATTTAAATATCTCCACTTTGACATTATGGGGGTATTGTGTGTAGGCCAGTGATAAATCAATCTCAATTTAATATATTTAAATGCAGTCTGTAACACAAAATATGGAAAAATTCAAGGGGTGTGAATACTTTCTGTGATGTAGAATACACACTTGTGTGTGGTACTTTCAGAACTACTGGGTAAAAGGTATACAAAAGTACCAGATAACATTTAAAGGAATTAATTCCACAATTTAGGGATTTTGTTTTAATTTAATTGTTTAATCAAGGCATATCAAGGTAATTCAAATGACTCTGGGGTATCAGGTTACATATCCACAGCCATTGGAGGCTCGGGAGTCCAACCTTCACGCTAATTAGCTGATTGAACTGTCCGTTAATTTGCGGGGCATCAGTTAGTGGTGTGCGGTGTACTTGGAAAACAGTCATTTTACAGCTGCCAGCACGCATCTCTCCTTCACTCAAACAGTGTGACGCGCAGTGTGCTCGAAATAACTATTTGCTAGTTCTTCTGTAAATAAAAGGCCAGGGTATCAGTTGAGCCTGCTGCAACGACTGGATTAGAACAAGCAGCTCTCTCTCTGCTCTCATTTACCCAGACAGACACACACACAGCTCTGTTTCACTCACTCACAGTCACTGGTCTCAGTGCACAAGTTTCCTCTTCTCCAAACATTGTGTATGAATCAGAATCCGTAGCTAGTCATTGGTGTTCAATCTAGTTATTTCCTGTTGACTTTGCTGACACCATATCGTTGTTTTTGTCTGTCTACTCGGCATTGTTCAGGAGACCTACTTTGTATGTCTATCTGGTTGTTTTTTTTGAGGGGGGGGGTATTTTACTTCCTTTTTCTCCCCAATTTCATCAGTCAGAAACGTCCTCTCAGTGTCAACTGTGTTTATTTTCAGCAAACTTAACATCTGTAAAAATGTGTATGGACATAACAAGTTTCAACAACTGAGACAAACTGAACAAGTTCCGACCATAGACATGTGACTAACAGAAATGGAATAATGTGTCCCTAAACAAAGGGGGGATCAAAATCAAAAGTAACAGTCAGTATCTGGTGTGGCCACCAGCTGCATTAAGTACTGCACTGCGTCTTCACCTCATGGGCTGCACCAGATTTGCCCGTTCTTGCTGTGAGATGTTACCCCACTCTTCCACCAAGGCACCTTGCCTTGGCACCGGGCTCTTCGCTGGCCATGGCAGAACACTGACATTCCTGTCTTGCAGGAAATCACGCACAGAACGAGCAGTATGGCAGGTGGCATTGTCATGCTGGAGGGTCATGTCAGGATGAGCCTGCAGGAAGGGTACCACATGAGGGAGGAGGATGTCTTCCCTGTAACACACAGCATTGAGATTGCCTGCAATGACAACAAGCTCAGTCCGATGATGCTGTGACACACCGCCCCAGACCATGACGGACTCTCCACCTCCAAATCAATCCCACTCCAGAGTACAGGCCTCAGTGTAATGTTCATTCCTTCGATGATAAATGCGAATCCGAACATCAAAATCGCGACTTGTCAGTGAAGAGCACTTTTTGGCAGTCTTGTCTGGTCCAGCGTCACTGGGTTTGTGCCCATAGGCGACGTTGTTGCTGGTGATGTCTGGTGAGGACCTGTCTTACAACAGGCCTACAAGCCTATCGCGGAAAGTCTGAGATGAACGTACTTTGGTGTGAAAAGTGCAAATCAATCCCAGAACAGCAGCAAAGGACCTTGTGAAGATGCTGGAGGAAACAGGTACAAAAATATCTCTATCCACAGTAAAACGAGTCCTATATCGACATATCATGAAAGGCCGCTCAGCAAGGAAGAAGCCACTGCTCCAAAACCGCCATAAAAAATCAAGACTGTGGTTTTCAACTGCACATGGGGACAAAGATTGTACTTTTTGGAGAAATGTCCTCTGGTCTGATGAAACAAAAATAGAACTGTTTGGCAATAATGACCATCGAAAAATGGGGAGGCTTCCAAACAAAATTACACCATCCCAGCCGTGAAGAACGGGGGTGGCAGCATCATGTTGTGGGGGTCCTTTGCTGCAGGAGGGCCTGGTGCGCTTCACAAAATAGATGGCATCATGAGGAGGACAATTCTGTGGATATATTGAAGCAACATCTCAAGACATCAGTCAGGAAGTTAAAGCTTGGTCACAAATGGGTCTTCCAAATGGACAATGACCCCAAGCATACTTCCAAAGTTGTGGCAAAATGGCTTAAGGACAACAAAGTCAAGGTATTGGAGTGGCCATCACAAAGCTCTAACCTCAATCCTATTGAAAATTTGTGGGCAGAACTGAAAAAGCGTGTGCGAGCAAGGAGGCCTACAAACCTGACTCAGTTACACGAGCTCTGCCAGGAGGAGAAAAAAACATTCACCCAACTTATTGTGGGAAGCTTGTGGAAGGCTACCCGAAATGTTTGACCCAAGTTAAACTATTTAAAGGCAATGCTACCAAATACTAATTGAGCGTATGTAAACTTCTGACCCACTGGGAATGTGAAAGAAATGAAAGCTGAAATAAATCATTCTATTATTCTGACATTTCACATTCTTAAAATAACGTGCTGATCCTAACTGACCTAAGACAGTGAATTTTTACTTGGATTAAATGTCAGGAATTGTGAAAATAAATGTATTTGGCTAAGGTGTATGTAATCTTCAGACTTCAACTGTATATACATTACTGTTAAAATGTTTGTGGTCACTTAGAAATGTCCTTGTTTTTGAAATAAAAGCACATTTCTTTTGTCCATTAAAATAACATCAAATTGATCAGAAATACAATGTAGATATTGTTAATGTTGTAAATTACTATTGTTGCTGAAAACAGCAGATTTGTAATGGAATATCTACATTGGCGTACAGAGGCCCATTATCAGCAACCATCACTCCTGTGTACATTGTGTTAGCTAATCCAAGTTTATAATTTTAAAGGCTAATTGATCATTAGAAAACCCTTTTGCAATTATCTTAGCACAGCTTTAAACTGTTGTCCTGATTAAAGAAGCAATATAACTGGCTTTCCTTAGACTGGTTGAGTATCTGGGGCATCAGCATTTGTGGGTTCGATTACAAGCTCAAAAGGGCCAGAAACAAATGACTTTCTTCTGAAACTCATTAGTCTATTCTTGTTCTGAGAAATGAAGGCTGTTCCATGCGAGAAATTGCCAAGAACCTGAAGATCTCGTAAAATGCTGTGTACTACTCCCTTCACAGAACAGTGCAAACTGGCTCTAACCAGAAAAGAAAGAGGAGTGGGAGGCCTCGGTGCACAACTGAGCACAAGTACATTAGAGTGTCTAGTTTGAGAAACAAGTCCTCAACTGGCAGCTTCAAAACACCGGTCTCAACGTCAACAGCGAAGAGGCGACTCCAGGATGCTGGCCTTCTATGGATAGAAAATGTGCTTTTCTTTCAAAAACAAGGAAATTACGAAGTGACCTCAAACTTTTTAACTGTATTGTATATTTTTTGATTGTACAAATGTTGTGCTATAAGTGTAGGGAGAGAGGTTTTGCTACTCTCGAAAGTGAAACAATATATGGGGCAAGCAAATTAGCCTACTTTCATCTAAATCTGTATCTGGAATAAATGCAGGCATTACTAGCCTGCCATGCATTAGTGTATTTATTAGCCTATTTCATTGATAATTGAATAGGACAAAGTATATCCTGTGTTCTTTTCATCTGTCGGGGTCGGTTAACAATGTGTGTGAATGAGTGAAGGAACATTTCAATGTGCTCTGAGATGCACTCTGAGTAATGCACACTTGAGCTATAGGCTTTACCGGCATTTAAACCGCACTTCCGGTTTTTCGATCCCGAGTGTATCCGATTAGGAGTATCAGGTGTGATAAAACGGATAAGAATACAAGTATGACGAGATCTGCAAACCCTTAGTAGCTGTACATCACAGGCATACAAGCTGCATAACGCTGCAAAGCAGAGAGTCTGCTGCAGTGACAGGAAGGTCCTATCGTTCTATACCAAACACACATTTAAATCAAATTTTACAATTAACATTGAACACAATGAAGATTTGAATCAAACACACTTTTCCCCAATTTTTGAAAAAAAGTGCAAACAAATCATAGATAAATAATATATATAAATAGCAAAATAGCAACTAAAAATCTGAGCTTTCTAACCGTATATGGCAGTACTAGTTACTGTTATTGGACTTCTCACTAAGAAATGTTTTATATGGCCATCCACTTAAAATTCAACAGGTTTACAGAATAGTCTGTAAGGGTTGGCTGAGAGTACAGTACGTGCTCTTTATGTTGTTAATTTGCACTAAACTGGCCAGAGTTGGAAATCATTTAATTTAGTCTCCTGAGAATTTATGAAGGGAATACGGTTCAAATATGTTTATTACATTTCATTCAAATTCATCTCATGAACTGGTTTGACTTCATTTATTTATGAATTGAATATGAAATCATTACCTGAACAGGCACTGGAATTAAAATGTTCCTGACCCCAGGTTAGCCACTGGCTGACTGTGTAAAGTGAACTCTGCTATCTCGGTATGGTGAGAGAGAGAGAGGAGACCGAGAAGTATGCTGAGAGGTGGTAAATAGAGTTATCTTTCTCCTCTTTGCTTATAGCCCTGTCGTCTGTCGTCCCCCAGCAGATGTGTACAGTGACACAGCCTCAGGGCTGCATCTCAATCCAATCAAGCTGTCCCCTGAACTTCTTTCCTCCCATTCGTGGATCTGCGATGACTGGATATGGGAACTGAACAAACAGTCAACCTAGTTTCTTAAAATATAACTTTTATCTACCCAATCCTACTTTTCCTACCTTGAAAATATATTTTTGACCTTCTGATATCCACCTTTTGAATAAAATATTGAACACAACTATTAATTTTAATGACTATGATTAGTCTAAAGACGGTGTGACTGCATGGAGAAGTAAGCACATGGACCTTGTTGTTTGCAATGTGCTTGTTTCTTGTATTATGTCCTTGTATGGGGCAATTTAGCTCAAGGTTTGTGGTGTTCATCTGGGGTTTAGGACCATAACTCTATCCTGTCTCCCTATCCAGGTCAACTTAGATCACTTTGGTCTGCAGAAGTAGTGCTGTTGAGTGGTTTTGAATGGCAGTCCTTATCAGGTTTAACAGTTGGGGAGTTGTGGCAATTTCCAAAGCTAATTAAAACACAATTAATTGGAAAAACAGTTGAAGTGATTACCTTGTCAATATCCACTTTATCACGTTTCAGGTATGACCCAGATGTAGACAGTGTCGAAAGAAACAAAAGTGTATTTCTAATGCAGGGGTAGGCAAACAACAGGTCAAAGGCAGGCAGGGGTCAATAATCCAAGGAGGGAGCAAAGGGTCCAGAATGGCAGGCAGTCTCAGGGTCAAGGTAGGCAGGGGTCAATTATCCATTGAGGTGGGGCAAAGTACAGAACGGTAGTCAGGGTCAGGGCAGGCAGAACAGTCAAAACTGGGAAGGACTAGAAAACAAGCACAAGAAACAGGCAGGAGCAGAGGAACACACCCTGGCAGGTTTCACAAGCAAAATTAACTGGCAACAGACAAACAGAGAACACAGGCATAAATACACAGGAGATAATGGGGAAGATGGGTGACACCTGAAGGGGGGTGGAGACAAGCATAAAGATAGGTGAAACAGATCTGGGTATGACATAAACAGAATGCTGCTCTTACAAAGTCCTACATCTTGGTCTGGAAGTTTACATGTTTGCCAATAACATTTCATTGTTTAAATTCCTATGCTGTCTATGCAGCTGTGAGCAGCCTTTACTTCCCTTAAAAAGACAAATCTATCAAGGTGACGATGCTTTACCAGGCAGAGGCTTTTGTTTGTGAAATCCAATTCAGTCTGTTTTCTCTCTGTGTAACAGCCTGACACACTGCACCTCAGGCACAAACACACACCGCTATTATTGCTGTTATTCAGCTCTAAAAGCACCAGGACCGTAGCTACATACACAGAGGTCCGGACCTCTGTAACTTGTTTCTAATAAAATCAACTAACTAAAAAAACTATTATGGGGAACTCAGTCTAGGTCTCAACTTACTGTTGGGAGTTAGAATATTAGAATACACTAGGTGGCATTTTGAAACCTGGTTGTGCATCAGCAGTCTTCCTCTTGTTATATGTCAGTCGCTGACAGTCACTCAATTGGCCCATATCAAATTGTTATATTAGTTGTCATAAAATTAGTCTAGCCAGCTACACTACATGACCAAAGATATGTGGACACCTGCTCATCGAACATGTATGTCACGCCCTGACCATAGTTTACTTTGTATTTTCTATGTTTTGATTGGTCAGGGTGTGATCTGAGTGGGCATTCTATGTTTCATGTCTTGTTTGTCTATTTCTATGTTCAGCCTGATATGGTTCTCAGTCAGAGGCAGGTGTTCATCATTGTCTCTGATTGGGAACCATATTTAGGTAGCCTGGGGTTCACTGTGTGTTTGTGGGTGATTGTTCCTGTCTATGTGTTTTCACCAGATAGGCTGTTTAGGTTTTCGTTACGTTTATTGTTTTTGTAGTGTTTGTGTTTAGTGTGTTTTTTTTCATTAAACATGAATCGCAATCGACACGCTGCATTTTGGTCCGACTCTCCTTCTCACGAAGAAAACCGTTACAGAATCACCCACCACCAACGGACCAAGCGGCGTGTCAACAGGCAGCAGCAGCAGCAAAAAGAGGAGTTACGTTGTAAGGATTTCTGGACATGGGAGGAAATCCTCGACGGGAGAGGACCCTGGGCTAAACCAGGGGAGTGTAGCCGCCCAAAGGTGCAGCAGGAGAAGAAGCAGCAGGAGCAGCTGCAGTGGGAGAGGCTGCACCACCTGGAGAAATGGACATGGGAGGAAGAACTGGACGGTAAAGGACCCTGGGCTCAGCCTGGAGAATATCGCCGCCCCAAGGAGGAACTGGAGGCGGCGAAAGCTGAGAGGCGCAGATATGAGGAGGCAGCACGACGTAGCGGATGGAAGCCTGAGAGGCAGCCCCAAAAATTTCTTGGGGGGGGGCTAACAGGGAGTATGGCTACGCCAGGTAGGAGACCTGGGCAGACTCCCTGTGCTTACCGGGGGGCTAGAGAGACCGGACAGGCACCGTGTTATGCAGTGGTGCGCACGGTGTCTCCAGTGCGGGTGCATAGCCCGGTGCGGTATATTCCAGCTCCGCGTGTCTGCCGGGCTAGATTGAGCGTCGAGCCTAATGCCATGAAGCCGGCTCTACGCAGCTGGTCCCCAGTGCGTCTCCTTGGGCCGGTTTACATGGCACCAGCCTTGCGCTCGGTTTCTCCGGTTCGCCTGCATAGTCCAGTGCGGGCTATTCCACCTCGCCGCACTGGCAGGGCGACCGTGAGCATTCAACCAGGTAAGGTTGGGCAGGCTCGGTGCTCAAGAGCTCCAGTGCGCCTGCACGGTCCGGTTTTTCCAGTACCACCTCCACACCCCAGCCCTCCGGTAGCAGCTCCCCGCACCAGGCTTCCTGTGCGTGTCCTCGGCCCAGTACCACCAGTGCCAGCACCACGCATCAGGCCTACAGTGCGCCTCGCCTGTCCAGCGCTGCCAGAGCCTCCCTTCTCTTCAGCGCTGTCGGAGTCTCCTGCCTGTTTAGCGCTGTTAGAGCCTGCCTTCTCTACAGCGCTGCCGGAGTCTCCCGCCTGTTCAGAACTGCCAGTTAGCATAGAGCTGCCAGTTAGCATAGAGCTGCCAGTTAGCATAGAGCTGCCAGTTAGCATAGAGATGCCAGTTAGCATAGAGCTGCCAGTTAGCTTAGAGCTGCCAGTTAGCAAGGAGCTGCCAGTCTGCAAGGAGCTGCCAGTCTGCATAGAGCTGCCAGTCTGCATGGAGCTGCCAGTCTGCAAGGAGCCGCCAGAGCTGCCAGTCTGCAGGATGCCGCCAAAGCTGCCAGTCTGCAAGGAGCCGCCAGAGCTGCCAGTCTGCAAGGAGCCGCCAGAGCTGCCAGTTAGCATGGAGCAGCCAGGGCCGCCAGTCAGCATGGAGCAGCCAGGGCCGCCAGTCAGCATGGAGCAGCCAGGGCCGCCAGTCAGCATGGAGCAGCCAGTCAGCATGGAGCAGCCAGTCAGCATGGAGCAGCCAGAGCAGCCAGTCAGCATGGAGCAGCCAGAGCTGCCAGTCAGCATGGAGCAGCCAGTCAGCATGGAGCAGCCAGAGCTACCAGTCATCATGGAGCAGCCAGAGCAGTCTGCCAGCATGGAGCAGCCAGAGCTGTCAGTCAGCATGGAGCAGCCAGAGCAGCCAGTCTGTGTCGACCAGTCTCTTCCAGATCTGCCAGTCGTCCAGACTCTTCCAGATCTGCCAGTCGTCCAGACTCTTCCAGATCTGCCAGTCGACCAGACTCTTCCAGATCTGCCCGTCGTCCAGACTCTTCCAGATCTGCCAGTCGACCAGACTCTTCCAGATCTGCCAGTCGACCAGACTCTTCCAGATCTGCCAGTCGACCAGACTCTTCCAGATCTGCCAGTCGACCAGACTCTTCCAGATCTGCCAGTCGACCAGACTCTTCCAGATCTGCCAGTCGACCAGACTCTTCCAGATCTGCCAGTCGACCAGACTCTTCCAGATCTGCCAGTCGACCAGACTTTTCCAGATCTGCCAGTCGACCAGACTCTTCCAGATCTGCCAGTCGTCCAGACTCTTCCAGATCTGCCAGTCGTCCAGACTCTCTCAGATCTGCCAGTCGTCCAGATTCTCCCAGATCTGCCAGTCGTCCAGATTCTCCCAGATCTGCCAGTCGTCCAGATTCTCCCAGATCTGCCAGTCGTCCAGATTCTCCCAGATCCGCCAGTCAGCCAGGATCTTCCAGAACCGCCAGCCAGCCAGGATCTGCCGGATCTAACCACCTGCCTGAGCTTCTTCTCAGTGCTGAGCTTCTTCTCAGTGCTGAGCTTCCTCTCAGGGCTGAGCTACCCATCTGTCCCGAGTTACCTCTGTCCCGAGCTGTCCCTCTGTCCCATGTTATCATTGTGGTGGGTAACCTATTTAGGGACGTTTAGGAGGGGGATTAAAACTGTCATGGAGTGGGGTCCACGTCCAGCGCCAGAGCCGCCACCGCGGACAGATGCCCACCCAGACCCTCCCCTATAGGTTCAGGTTTTGCGGCCGGAGTCCGCACCTTGGGGGGGGGGTACTGTCACGCCCTGACCATAGTTTACTTTGTATTTTCTATGTTTTGATTGGTCAGGGTGTGATCTGAGTGGGCATTCTATGTTTCATGTCTTGTTTGTCTATTTCTATGTTCAGCCTGATATGGTTCTCAGTCAGAGGCAGGTGTTCATCATTGTCTCTGATTGGGAACCATATTTAGGTAGCCTGGGGTTCACTGTGTGTTTGTGGGTGATTGTTCCTGTCTATGTGTTTTCACCAGATAGGCTGTTTAGGTTTTCGTTACGTTTATTGTTTTTGTAGTGTTTGTGTTTAGTGTGTTTTTTTTCATTAAACATGAATCGCAATCGACACGCTGCATTTTGGTCCGACTCTCCTTCTCACGAAGAAAACCGTTACAATGTAATTCCAAAATCGTGGGCATCAATATGGTGTGGGTCC
This sequence comes from Oncorhynchus mykiss, assembly GCF_057628025.1. Lineage (NCBI taxonomy): Eukaryota > Metazoa > Chordata > Actinopteri > Salmoniformes > Salmonidae > Oncorhynchus > Oncorhynchus mykiss. The sequence continues at coordinate 6,251,127 of NC_143035.1, read as the reverse complement.
CCCGTTTGCTGCCATAACAGCCTCCACTCTTCTGGGAAGGCTTTCCACTAGATGTCGGAACATTGCCGTGGGGACTTGCTTCCATTCAGTCACAAGAGCAATGGGGAGGTTGGGCACTGATGTTTGGTGACCTCCCAACATCGGCTTTCCAATTCATCCCAAAAGTGTTCGATGGGGTTGAGGTCAGGGCTCGTTGCAGGCCAGTCAAGTTCTCCCACACCAATCTTGACAAACCATTTCTGTATGGACCTCGCTTTACACACGGGGGCATTGTCATGCTGAAACACGAAAGGGCCATCCCCAAACTGTTGCCACAGAATTTAAACTGTTGGAAGCACAGAATCGTCTAGAATGACATTGTATGCTGTAAGCCGAACCATGAAAAACAGCCCCAGACCATTATTCCTCCTCCACAAAACTTTACAGTTGGCACTACGCGTTGGGCAGGTAGCATCCGCCAAACCCAGATTCGTCCATTGGACTGCCAAATGGTGAAGCGTGATTCATCACTGATTCATCACGCGTTTCCACTGCTCCAGAGTCCAATGGCGGTGAGCTTTACACCACTCCAGCCGATGCTTGGCATTGCGCATGGTGATCTTAGGTTTGGGTGGGGCTGCTCAGCCATGGAAACCCCTTTCATGAAGCTCCCAACAAACAGTTATTGTGCTGACGTTGCTTCCAGAGGCAGTTTGTTGCAACCGAGAACAGACCATTTTTACGCATTACACGCTTTAGCATTCGGCTGTCCCATTCTGTGAGCTTGTGTGGCCTACCACTTCACGGCTGAGACGTTGTTGCTCCTAGACATTTCCACTTCACAATAACAGCACTTACAGTTGACCGGGGCAGCTCTAGCAGGGCAGAAATTTGATGAACTGACTTGTTGGAATGGTGGCATCCTATGACGGTACCATGTTGAAAGTCACTGAGCTCTTCAGTAAGGCCATTCTACTGCCAATGTTTGTCTATGGAGATTTTATGGCTGTGTGCTCCATTTTATATACCTGTCAGCAACGGGTGTGGCTGAAATAGCCAAATCCACTAATTTGATGGCGTGTCCACGTACCTTTGTATATATAGTGTATCTAAACTTGTAGTAATCATTGCCGAATTACTGACCAGGCATGCAGAGCAAGTGCCCAGGGGCCCTGACCTCCAGGGGGCCCCCATTGATTTTGTTAGTCACTCTCACTCAGATATCATATTAACATTACATAAGTCATGGCAAAATGTGTAGAATTGCATGAAAACACAAAAAAGTTCTGTAAAGCAAACAAATGTATTTACCTTTTGTTAATTAAAATAATTTTTCTGCTGTATGTTTTCAATTATAAATATGATGTGTAGCGGCTAATTGTAGGCTATAGCTAATAGGCTTTAATGTGTTTGTAGATCAACTGAGGTGAATAAAGCTACAGCAACCAATGTGATAATGGCTGGGGAAATTTTAGCTGTTTTTTGCTGTTCTCCAAATCGCATTTTAGAGTTTTAAATTGTATAAATGAGCTTCAACTTTGGAACTAAGCTTAATATCCAACACTACAGAGGCAGTGTACCCAGTGACGCAGGTAATGTAATACTGGACAACTTCCTCATACTTTGAACCTCTGTTGTTTAGCCATCACCTTGGAAACCTGGAATTGTGAAAATTCTCTTCAAAGTGAATCATGTTTTTCATGCCATTTTGTTGTCACGAGGAACCAATGGCTTAGAGCACACACTACATCCTATGACGTAACATGTCATCAAAAATATACACAGTATAATATTATCATGTCAACACAGAAACACTTGCACTGTTTCCTCTCCAATCATCAGAATGCAGCTCACACATCAAGTCAAGACATATACCACAATGACTTGCTCTCTGTTTCTGTGTTCACACAGGCAGCCCAATTCTGACATTTTTTTCACTAATTCGTCTTTTGACCAATGAGATCAGTTATTTTGCCCATAATTGTGCAAAAGATCAGAATTGGGCTATCTGTGTAAACACAGCCTTTGCTGCATCACTACAAACATTTTTTTTTTACGAGATCATCTTTCTGCAGACATGGTACATCTGGTCACAGATAATTACAGCTGTTTCCTGTTTGCTGTTTTCCCCCTCTGGCACTGCGTGGTTTGTACGATTATGGCCCAAGAATTTGAATGTCAATGTTAATTGGGCTCTTTTACCATGTCTGGCAGGGCCGTCAAGTGTCAGAAGTAGATCTTAGGGACCAGGGAGTAGAGGGCATGTGACAATACCTCTCTTGTAGTCTCCATCCCCCTGGAGTCACAGTAACCACACACACACACATACACAAACAGCAGACAGAGAAAGAAAGACCCATGCACACACACTCACATGACAACACCCAGAGGCAGACAGACAGACAGATGCAGACAGATGCAGCAAGCATTTCGCTACACCCACAATAACATATGCTAAATATGTGTATGTGACCAATACAATTTGATTTGATGTAGAAACACACACACACATTTACGTAACTGGCCTTTACACAACATAATTGGTGGTGCATTATACTTCTCTTTAAATGTAATGTTGCAGGGAAAGATGAAATCTATTTTCCCATAAACATTCATTACAGAAACATACAATCTTGTGCATAGGGTACAGAATGTACAAAGTCTCCTCTATTCTCCACTTCTGCCCACTCTTAAATTTCTTGAACTACAGTGCCCTCTACTGGTAAGGTTAAGTAAGATGCGGAACAGCTTCCTCCAATACGATCCAGTTCACAACAAGGAAATAGAAAATGCAGACTTTGACTTTGCTAGTTATTATAAAGTGAGTTAATTGGGCGTGGAAATCTATTATTAATATACTCTTAGCTATTCTCAAATAAACTATGCAAAAACAGAAACGTCCCCTTTTCAGTACATTGTCTTTCGAAGATAATTCGTAAAAATCTAAATAACATCACAGATCTTCATTGTAAAGGGTTCAAACACTGTTTCCCATGTTTGTTCAATGAACCATGAACAATTAATGAACATGCACCTGTGGAACGGTAGGTAAGACACTAACAGCTTACAGACGGAAGGCAATCAATTATGAAAACTCAGGATACTAAAAGAGGCCTTTCTACTGACTCTGAAAAACACCAAAAGAAAGATGCCCAGGGTCCCTGCTCATCTGTGTGAACATGCCTTAGGCATGCTGCAAGGAGGCATGAGGACTGCAGATGTGGCCAGGGCAATAAAATGCCATGTCTGTACTGTGAGACGCCAAAGACAAATCAAATCAAATTGTTTTTGTCACATACACATGGTAAGCAGATGTTTAATGCGAGTGTAGCGAAATGCTTGTGATTCTAGTTCCGACCATGCAGTAATATCTAACAAGTAATCTAACAATTTCACAACAACTACCTTTTACACACAAGTGTAAAGGAATGAATAAGAATATGTACATAAAAATATATGGATGAGCAATGGCCGAACGGCATAGGAAAAATGCAGTAGAGTGCAGTATATACATATGAGATGAGTAATGTAGGGTATGTAAACATTATATAAAGTGGCATTGTTTAAAGTGGCTAGTGATACATTTATTACAACAATTTTTTATTATTAAAGTGTCTAGAGATTTGAGTCAGTATGTTGGCAGCAGCCACTCAATGTTGGTGATGTCTGTTTAACAGTCCGGTGGCCTTGAGATAGAAGCTGTTTTTCAACAATGTCGCCTATGGGCACAAACCCACTGTCACTGGACCAGACGGGACAGGCAAAAATGCTCTTCACTGACGAGTCGCGGTTTTGTCTCACCAGGGGTGATGGTCGGATTCGCGTTTATCATCGAAGGAATGAGCGTTACTCCGAGGCTTGTACTCTGGAGCGGGATCGATTTGGAGGTGGAGGGTCGGTCAGTCATGGTCTGGGGGCTGTGTGTCACAGCATCATCGGACTGAGCTTGTTGTCATTGCAGGCAATCTCAACGCTGTGCGTTACAGGGAAGACATCCTCCTCCCTCATGTGGTACCCTTCCTGCAGGCTCATCCTGACATGACCCTCCAGCATGACAATGCAACCAGCCATACTGCTCGTTCCGTGTGTGATTTCCTGCAAGACTGGAATGTCCGTGTTCTGCCATGGCCAGCGAAGTGCCCAGATCTCAATCCCATTGAGAACGTTTGTGACCTGTTGGAGTACTTGCAGGTGCCTTGGTGGAAGAGTGGGGTAACATCTCACAGCAAGAACTGTCAAATCTGGTGCAGTCCATGAGGAGGAGATGCACTGCCAGGTACTTAATGCACCTGGTGGCCACACCAGATACTGACTGTTACTTTTGATTTGGACCCCCCCTTTGTTCAGGGCGATATTATTCAATTTCTGTTAGTCGCATGTCTGTGGAACTTGTTCAGTTTATGTCTCAGTTGTTGCTTCTTGTTATGTTCATACAAATATTTACACATATCAAGTTTGCTGAAAATAAACGCAGTGACAGAGGACGTTTCTTTTTTTGCTGAGTTTATGTACTTTCGAGAAGTACAGAGCAGGCTGCGGCAGGTGTTATAAACTGAAGTTGCATGTATCGTGTGACCGTAAAAACAAGTTATACTTCTCCTAGCAGCAGGATATTATGCTGGAAGCACGATTGTCCCCCTGCAAAGACAGACTAAACTTTGAGAATATTTTTCAGTCTTTTGTTTTTAATATTGTAATATTTACACTAGCATTTATTTTGAAAGTTTACACAAATACTGGTATGTTTAAAGCTATTGTGTAGGCTATTGTGTGTCCCAATGGCACCGGAGTGGATGGCCGGCCGTTTTACGGGCTCCTAACCAATTGTGTTATTCTGTGTATTTTATTAACGTTTTGTAACTTTTTTGGACATAATGTTTCTTCTTCTGTCTCTTATATCGGAAAATAGCTTCTGGATATCAGAACAGCTTTTACTCACCTCAGACTCGAGAAAGACATTTTCTTGAATGAATTCGAGGCAAAACATTTCCGACCTTTCCCGGACCAGGTCCAAATCCCGTCATTCGCATGAAGAGGCGATGCTGATACAGAGGCCGCATATCCGGGTGCTTGTTGAGGATTCATATGCAGGTTGATAAGTAACCTTTTGTCACAGGTACTAGGAGTGGTGTGTAGGAGTCAGGCGCAGAGAGCAGAGGGTTCGGTAATTAGTATGATTTATTCTTCGGCACAAAGCTGTCTCGCCAAATTACAGGGCGAATAACACTGACCAGCCCAAACACAGGACAAACAGTCCGGAGAAAACAACAACGAGAACACATCCACATCCACAACCGACAGAGAACAAAATAATCCCGCACAAACCTAAGCGGGCATAACAGGCTTAAATAGACAAAAATCAAGAAACACAAAAAGGAACAGGTGCAACTAATAAGACTAAACTAACAGAAAACGAAAAAGGAATCGGTGGCGGCTAGTAGACCGGCGACGACGACCACCGAGCACCGCCCGAACAGGCAGGGGTGACACCTTTACCATTTGCCCTACTGGCGAAGGTGCAATCACTGTAGAATAAACTTGATGACCTTGGTTCGAGACTATATAATATAATATAATATCTTATCTTTCACTGAGTTGTGGCTGAACGAGGACATGGAGAACATACAGTTGGCTGGCTTTTCCGTGCATCGGCAAGACAGAACTGCAACCTCCGGGAATACAAGGGTTGGGGGTCTGTGTCTATTTGTCATTAACAGCTGATGCACAATCTTTAATATTAAGGAAGTCTCTAGGTTTTGCTTGCCTGAGATACAGTACCTCATGAGAAGTTGTAGACCACACGATTTACCAAGAGAGCTTTCATCTATATTTCTCATAGCTGTCTATTTACCTCCACAAACTGATACAGGCACAAAGACCTCACTCAACGAGCTGTGTAAGGCCATAAATAAACAAAAGAATGCTCACCCAGAAGTGCCGCTCCTAGTGTCCGGGGACGTTAATGCAGGAAAATGTAAATCCGTTTTACCTAAATTCTATCATCATGTCACATGCAACCAGGGGGAAAAATAACTCTAGACCACCTTTACTCCACACACAGAGACAAGTACAAAGCTCTCCCTCGCCCTCCATTTGACATATCTGAACATAATTCTATGTACCAGTGACTCGCTCAATACGGAAGTGGTCTTTTGACTCTGATACTAAGCTACAGGACTATTTTGCTTGCACAGACTGGAATATGTTCCAGGATTCATCGAATGGCATTAAGGAGTATACCACATCAGTCACCAGCTTTATCAATAAGTGCATCAACGACGTCATCCCCACAGTAGACGTAGGTACATATGCCAACCAGAAGCCATGGATTACAGGCAACACTTCTAAGAAATCCTACTATTCCCGCAGACAAACCATCAAACAGCCAAAAAGTCAATACAGGACTAAGATTGAATCCAATTACACTGGCTCTGACTGTCACGCCTGCTCCCGCTCTTCCTCCCTCTTGTGCTCGAGAGCACAAGACTACCCAACATTACGCACTCAAGCCACTTTCAGTACGCACATCTGCCTTTCCCCGTAACGCACATCAGAGCTCATTGGACTCACATGGTCTCAATTACTTGTGTAGTTTCCTAGCTCTGACCCCTGCTTCGGGATTGTTTGTCATATGTTCTTCTTTACCCGTGTGCTGACGCTGTTCCTGTCGTGTTCTTTGCCCATTCCTGAATAAATGTTTGACTCCACGTACCTGTTTCTCCTGTCCGGTGTCGGTCCTTACAGAATCCTGAAGCCGTCACACGAAGCATCGGGGAGTAGTGGCATTCCAGTTGGAGGTGACATCGGTTCTGGGTTGCCACCGATGGAACTGGGGGTGCCTAGCCAGCTCGTCGGGCATCCACGCCTAGCTGGCTCGAGAGGTTTCCTTTCCCCGGTTGGCTCGAAAAGCGCCCATCCCAAGTTGGGCCTCAGCCGGATTGCCAGGTCTTGTTCACCCAGCCGGCTCGTCAGACTGTCATGTCTCCGTCGGATCATCGGGCTTCCACATCGCAGCGGGATCGACAGGCGTTCATGCCTCAGCCGGCTTGCCAGGCTCCCACGCCCCTGCCTGTTCGTCGGGAGTTTACCCCCAGCCAGCTTGCCCGGCGCCCATGTCTCGGCTGGCTCTCCCAGGTGGGACTCCGGGCGCCCCTAGAGGGGAGGGGGGTTGGGGGGGGTACTGTCATGCCTGCTTCTGCTCTTCCTCCCTCTGGCACTCGAGGGTGCCAGATGTTCCAACATTACGCACTCAAGCCACTTTCAGTATGCACACCTGCCTTTCCCTGTCACGCGCATCAGCGCTCATTGGACTCACGTGGACTCAATTGCTTGTGTAATTTTCTTCCCTTTATCTGTCTTTTCCCTAGCTCTGTTCCCTGTTTCGAGATTGTTTGTCAGATGTCCTTGTTTACCGGTGTGGTAACCTGTCATGTTCTTTGTCCGTTCCTGAATAAATGTTTGACTCTTCGTACCTGCTTCTCCTGTCCGGCGTCAATCCTTACACTGACGCTCGTCGGATGTGGCAGGGCTTGCAAACTATTACAGATTACAAACCCAGCCGTAAGCTGCCCAGTGACACGAGCCTACCAGATGAGCTAAATTACTTATATGCTTGCATCGAGACAAGCAACACTGAACCATGCATGAGAGCATTAGCTGTGCCGGACAACTGTAATCACGCTCTCCATAGCCGATGTGAGTAAGATCTTTAAACAGGTCAACATTCTCGAGGCCAGATGGATTACCAGGACGCACACTCAGAGCATGCACTGACCAACTGGCAAGTGCCTTCACTGGCATTTTCAACCTTTCCCTGGCCGAGTCTGTAATGCCTACATGTTTCAAGCAGACCACCATAGTCCAAGAATGCCAAGGTAACCTGCCTAAATGACTACGCCCCGTAGCACTCACATATGTAGCCTAAGGTGCTTTGAAAGGCATGGCTCACATCAACACCATCATCCCAGAAACCCTATACACACTACAATTCCAATACCGCCCCAACATATCCACAGATGACACAATCTCCATGGCACTCCACACTGCCCTTTCCCACCTGGACAAAACTAACATCTATGTGAGAATGTTGTTCGTTGGCTATAGCTCAGCATTCAACACCATAGTGCCCTCAAAGCTAAGTACCCTGGCACTAAACACCTCCCTCTGCAACTGGATCCTAGACTTCCTGATGGGTGTCGTGGAATATTCTAATCAAGTGAGAAAGACTTTGTCATTTCCTCAAACAATCATCTTTATTCAATATTGATTCATTATTGCAATAAGGAAACCGTTGACCCAACAGTCCGAAGTGTGTGTTGCCGAGAGCTGTTGCTGATAATAAAAAAAATGGAGATCTTATATAGGACCTAAAAATACTTAGTCAGGGCTGATTCCACCCCTCCCAAAAGCCACCATGGTCCATCTCCTGCACGGGGTGTTGTTTTAACCCCAACCTGGCTTAGTATCTCAGATGCCAGGAAGATGAGACAATGAGGGATTTTTCTAAACTCTTCCAGGCTATCTCTATCTCAGGTCACACACACCACATCTTGTCTATGGAATATCGACTTTAGGTTTTTATCACAAGTCATTGTCAGTTCAAGCTATCTCTAGCAGAACCCATTTACTTGACCATATGCCCAGACTAACTGCAAGAAGCTAGAGTGGAAACCATCCCTTTACAGAAACACAGCGTTTAAAAAACAGAAATGTCTTACTATTTGTTAAGTATATAATCATTAACTATTAATATCAAACAAATCAGGTAAAAACATAATTTTTCTATCACACAGGCCACCACCAGGTGGTAAGGGTAGGCAAAAACACATTTGCCACACTGATACTCAACACTGGGGGCCCCTCAGGGGTGCATAGTTAGTCCCCTCCTGTACTCCCTGTTCATCCACGGCTGCGTGACCACGCACTACTCCAACACCATCATTAAGTTTGTTGATGACACAACGGTGGTAGGCCTGATCACTGACAACGAGACAGCCTATAGGGCTGGGGTCAGAGTCTTAGCAGTGTGGTGCCAGGACAACAACCTCTCCCACATCATGAGCAAGACAAAGGAGCTGATCATGTACTAAAGGAAAAGGAGGGCCGAGCACACCACCATTCACATTGACGGGTCTGTAGTGGAGCGGTTTAAGAGCTTCAAATTCCTTGTTGTCCACATCACTAAAAAACTATCACGGTCCAAACACACCAAGACAGTCACGAAGAGGGCACAACAATGCCTATTCCCCCTCAGGAGACTGAAAAGACTTGGCATGGGTTCTCAGATCCTCAGAAAGTTATACAGCTGCATCATCGAGAGCATCCTTACTGGTTGCATCGCCGCTTGGTATGGCAACTGCTTGGCATCTGACCGCAAGGCGCTACAGATGGAGACTGTGTTTTACGGCCTGCTGCTGACTTCTCACTCTCTATAGACAAATACACAATGTGAACAACGATGGACAGGCATACCTGTTAATGACCTAGATCAGTGTTTCCCAAACTCGGTCCTCGGGACCCCAAGGGTGCATGTTTTGGATTTTGCCCTAGCACTACAAGGCTCATACAAATAATTAACTGATTATCAAGCTTTGATTATTTTAATCAGCTGTGTAGTGGTAGGGCAAAACCCAAAACGTGCACCCCTTGGGTCCCCAGGACCAAGTTAGGTTAATCTAGGTCAGCGTATCCCAAATGGCAGTGGCATGTATGGATGGATGCCGAGGGAAGCCTGGTTTCCCCCAAAAATATTAATATTTTGTCTCTCTGTGCTTCCTTTCTTTCTATTCGCTGTATGTATCTCACAGGAGAAAGCATTAGTGAGCAAAACGGCACCCCTCTGTCTCTCTACTTGTAGGAAATCTCTCTGATGCTGTCAAATGAGTATGACATTGTTGCCCGTAGCATTGAAGGTAAGGGAAGCCAGCTAGCCTTTGGCCTCCTTTGATACAAAAAAAGTATAAACAATTTGCCAATCAGCATTGAGTAAAACTGAGCAAGCTCAACTGTGAATGGTCCTGGCACACCCCAAAAAAAGTGTCAAGGAAGCCAGCTTGGATTTTGGCGTTACTCCTATCAAATCCCATTGAGAGCATGCGTCACTGACAGAAAAACTTGAAGTGTTGCATTTCCTTGTGTTGTTGTCCTCCAGTGGCTAGCTAGCTAGCTAAAATGGACCCTTTCCTAAATTAGCCATGGATGGAGATAGGGATTTGGACTTGTGGTTTTTCTTAATTCTCCATACTGGCCAATGACTATAACGGAAATTCTGATCCAAAAATGAATTCATACATTGATGTGCCCCTGGCCTGCGAGGATAGACGTTCAATATGTAGCTAGATGTAGAAGGCTAATGTTAAGGAGAAGTGGATCTAAAATTCCATGCATAACAGTTGTATCTTTTAGCAATGTTTATTATGAGTATTTCTGTAAATTGATGTGGCTCTGCAAAATCACTGGATGTTTTGGAACTACTGAACATAACGCGTCAATGTAAACTCAGATTTTTTTCGACTTTAGGTTTTTATCACAAGTCATTGTCAGTTCAAGCTATCTCTAGCAGAACCCATTTACTTGACCATATGCCCAGACTAACTGCAAGAAGCTAGAGTGGAAACCATCCCTTTACAGAAACACAGCGTTTAAAAAACAGAAATGTCTTACTATTTGTTAAGTATATAATCATTAACTATTAATATCAAACAAATCAGGTAAAAACATAATTTTTCTATCACACAGGCCACCACCAGGTGGTAAGGGTAGGCAAAAACACATTTGCCACACTGATACTCAACACTGGGGGCCCCTCAGGGGTGCATAGTTAGTCCCCTCCTGTACTCCCTGTTCATCCACGGCTGCGTGACCACGCACTACTCCAACACCATCATTAAGTTTGTTGATGACACAACGGTGGTAGGCCTGATCACTGACAACGAGACAGCCTATAGGGCTGGGGTCAGAGTCTTAGCAGTGTGGTGCCAGGACAACAACCTCTCCCACATCATGAGCAAGACAAAGGAGCTGATCATGTACTAAAGGAAAAGGAGGGCCGAGCACACCACCATTCACATTGACGGGTCTGTAGTGGAGCGGTTTAAGAGCTTCAAATTCCTTGTTGTCCACATCACTAAAAAACTATCACGGTCCAAACACACCAAGACAGTCACGAAGAGGGCACAACAATGCCTATTCCCCCTCAGGAGACTGAAAAGACTTGGCATGGGTTCTCAGATCCTCAGAAAGTTATACAGCTGCATCATCGAGAGCATCCTTACTGGTTGCATCGCCGCTTGGTATGGCAACTGCTTGGCATCTGACCGCAAGGCGCTACAGATGGAGACTGTGTTTTACGGCCTGCTGCTGACTTCTCACTCTCTATAGACAAATACACAATGTGAACAACGATGGACAGGCATACCTGTTAATGACCTAGATCAGTGTTTCCCAAACTCGGTCCTCGGGACCCCAAGGGTGCATGTTTTGGATTTTGCCCTAGCACTACAAGGCTCATACAAATAATTAACTGATTATCAAGCTTTGATTATTTTAATCAGCTGTGTAGTGGTAGGGCAAAACCCAAAACGTGCACCCCTTGGGTCCCCAGGACCAAGTTAGGTTAATCTAGGTCAGCGTATCCCAAATGGCAGTGGCATGTATGGATGGATGCCGAGGGAAGCCTGGTTTCCCCAAAAAATATTAATATTTTGTCTCTCTGTGCTTCCTTTCTTTCTATTCGCTGTATGTATCTCACAGGAGAAAGCATTAGTGAGCAAAACGGCACCCCTCTGTCTCTCTACTTGTAGGAAATCTCTCTGATGCTGTCAAATGAGTATGACATTGTTGCCCGTAGCATTGAAGGTAAGGGAAGCCAGCGAGCCTTTGGCCTCCTTTGATACAAAAAAAGTATAAACAATTTGCCAATCAGCATTGAGTAAAACTGAGCAAGCTCAACTGTGAATGGTCCTGGCACACCCCAAAAAAAGTGTCAAGGAAGCCAGCTTGGATTTTGGCGTTACTCCTATCAAATCCCATTGAGAGCATGCGTCACTGACAGAAAAACTTGAAGTGTTGCATTTCCTTGTGTTGTTGTCCTCCGGTGGCTAGCTAGCTAGCTAAAATGGACCCTTTCCTAAATTAGCCATGGATGGAGATAGGGATTTGGACTTGTGGTTTTTCTTAATTCTCCATACTGGCCAATGACTATAACGGAAATTCTGATCCAAAAATGAATTCATACATTGATGTGCCCCTGGCCTGCGAGGATAGACGTTCAATATGTAGCTAGATGTAGAAGGCTAATGTTAAGGAGAAGTGGATCTAAAATTCCATGCATAACAGTTGTATCTTTTAGCAATGTTTATTATGAGTATTTCTGTAAATTGATGTGGCTCTGCAAAATCACTGGATGTTTTGGAACTACTGAACATAACGCGTCAATGTAAACTCAGATTTTTGGATATAAATATGAACTTTACCGAACAAAACATACATGTATTGTGTAACATGAAGTCCTATGAGTGTCATCTGATGAAGATCAATAAAGGTTAGTCATTCATTTTATAATTCTATCTTTTCGTGACTCCTCTCTTTGGCTGGAAAAATGGCTGTGTTTTTCTGTGACTTGGCTCTGACCTAACATAATCATTTGGTGTGCTTTCGTCGTAAAGCCTTTTTGAAATCGGACACGGTGGCTGGATTTACAACAAGTGTATCTTTAAAATGGTGTAAAATACTTGTATGTTTGAGGAATTTTAATTATGGGATTTCTGTTGTTTTTAAATTTGACGCCCTGCAGTTTCACTGGCTGTTGACGAGGTGGGACGCTAGCATCCCACATACCCTAGTGAAGTTAATCTTATTTTTTGTAGAATCTACAAATATTGAGGACACAGGAGTTATAAATTTGTATGAATTATGTAATGAGGGCCTTCCCAGAAGCTCTATCAGTGAGCAAGGACAGCCATGTGAGTCAGATTCATATAGTGATGTTATTCCAACATGTAACTATTTTCCCAATCATCTTGAGGGTAAAGCTTTCCTGTTTTGACATTTCTGAAAAAAACATCCGCTTTCAAAGAATGTCACAAAGATTACTTAAAGCAAACGGCGTGACTCCAAATCAGCAATTTGGCAAAGTAATTTCACAGTTGGATGCAGTGAAAACAGGACAGACTACACAACCATTGTTTTAACAGAGACTTCAAAACAGTGATATGTGTGACGTAGACTCTCTTGTGGAGGAAATGCTACCTGCACATTTCTAAGCCAATGATCTCCTCCACATTTAAAGTGTATTCTCTCAAAATTGTAGTCAGTGCAAGAAAGCCATGTATAGCCAGGGTAAAAAAACAAATAGTTGAACCAAGTCATATTTCAGAAAGAGGCATCAGAGTTCCTTTCACCACAAGCATCCTAAGAAAGGATCAATTTGTGTTGGTGTTCCCTGCATCTTTTGCTAGTCAGGAATTACAGAGTCTGTCATGACAAAGAGGTTATGCCAAATGTGCCTGGAACGGTGCACAATTGGTGGTATTTTGAGCATGTGATAGTGCCTGTGAACTTAAAGACAGTTATAGCCATAGAAATGCAACATATACTGTAGTTAGTAGCAGGAATTGCATTAAATTACATCTTAAAATGATGGATTTCTTGAGCCAGTATGAAAAATAATTAAAGGATACATGATCTAGCAATGCATGGATATGTGGTTGATGCGACACTAAACTGCATAATTTTCTCATCGGTGCCCCAATTTTAGAAAACAGACAGATGGTAGTAGTTGTGGTGTTCATGTGTGCTTAGTCTCTAAAGCAGTCTTATTAGAGGGCAATGTGAATAAGCTTAGTCACAATGGCATGCGAGGATATGTTTTATGAGTTATCAGAGAAGATTACTACATAATACATTTAAAACTCTACAAAAATGCCTTTGCTGACCTTGATAGATAACCATCACGTTTCTGTATTAAATAGTATCTTTCCATCTTGTCTCCGTTATTGGTTTTGAAAACTTGGTTAAGCTGTCTAGGACTCCCCGCAACAGCCAGTGAAAGTGCAGGGCGCCAAATTCCAAACAACAGAAATCTCATAATTAAAATTCCTCAAGCATACAAGTATTTTACACCATTTTAAAGATAACATTCCCGTTAATCCAGCCACAGTGACTGATTTCAAAAAGGATTTACAGCGAAAGCATCACAAACGATTATGTTAGGGCACCACCAAGCCACAGAAAAACACAGCCATTTTTCCAGCCAAAGAGAGGAGTCACAAAAAGCAGAAAGAGATAAAATTAATCACTAACCTTTGATGATCTTCATCAGATGACACTCATAGGACTTCATGTTACACAATACATGCATGTTTGGATTGATAAAGTTAATATTTAAATAAAAAAATCTGAGTTTACATTGGCGCTTTACATTCAGTAGTTCTAAAACATGCGGTGATTTTGAGAGAGCCACATCAATTAACAGAAATACTCATAATAAACATTGATAAAGATACGACTATTATACATGGACCTTTAAATAAACGTCTCCTTAATGCAACCGCTGTGTCAGATTTCAAAAACACTTTACGGAGAAAGCAAACCATGCAATAATCTGAGTACAGCCTTTAGACAACAAAGCAGCCCAAAAGATACCCGCCATATTGGGTAGTCAACATTACTCAGAAATAGCATTTTAAATATTTAGTTACCTTTGATTATTTTCATCAGAATGCACTCCCAGGAATCCCAGTTCCACAATAAATGTTTGATTTGTTCGATAATGTCCATCAGTTATGTCCAAATATCTTCTTTTGTTAGGGCATTTAGTAAACAAATCCAAAAGCTTGTTCAGGTCGCACTGAACGTCGGACGAAAAGTTTAAAAGGTTCCGTTACAGCCTAGAAACTTGCCAAACTAAGTATGGAATCAATCTTTAGGATGTTTTTAACATAAAACTTCATTAATGTTCCAACCGGACAATTCCTTTGTCTGTACAAATGAAGTGGAACGTAGCTACCTTTCACGTGAGCGCGCCAGACCGAGGCTGTAGCACTCTGCCAGACCACTCACTCAAAGAGCTCTTATGAGCCCCTCCTTTAGAGTAGAATCCTCAAAATAGGTTCTAAATACTGTTGACATCTAGTGGAAGCCTTGGAAAGTGAAACATAACTAATATCCCACTGTATCTTCAATGGGGGCTGAATTGAAAAACTACAAAACTCAGATTTCCCACTTCCTGGTTGGATTTTCTCTCAGGGTTTTGCCTGACATATTAGTTCTGTTATACTCACAGACATCATTCAAACAGTTTTAGAAACTTCAGTGTTTTCTATCCAAATGTACTAATTATATGCATATTCTAGCTTTTACGGCGGAGTAGCAGGCAACTTAATTTGGGCACGTTTTTCATCCAAGCTACCCAATACTGCCCCCTACCCCAAAGAAGTTAATAGGCCTTTATGGAACAAAGTGCTGCTGGATAATTAAGACACAGTCCCCCTCCAAAACGAACCATATTTGGTTATTAGAGGGCCTACTGAGTATTTTCCACCCCACTTGGTAGAAATGACTGGTAGAAATGTTCTCTCTCTAAAGCCCAATATTCTCAACATACCAGTCTCAACATTTAATTTTTTCATAAATTACTTATTGCATTTTCTTGTTGGCACAATAACAGTGGCCATTGACAACAACAAAAAATATATAATTTGAATGAGCTATCCAAAATAAGCAATGTTTTGAAATGCAGGGTTTTATTTTTGAAGGTTTCCTCATTACAACACTATAGTGATGTAATCGTTTCTACTGCTGGCAGAATACTAGTAAGGACATTTACAGATTTTCTTTGTTATGTGGCTACTTGCTAGCTAACGTTATTGTGAATAATGTTTTGGATTATCTATTACAAAACATTTGCGGCATCGTTTATAAAATGGATATCATTGTCTCGCTGTGTTTTTTATAACGTTAGACCATCAGACTGGGGCTCCCAAGTTGCGCAGCAGTCTAAGGATCTCAAAACATGAAGGACCACACACCAGAAGTCAAGATTCTCTGTCCCGAAGTCAAGAACAAAGCAGTTTTAAAAGCAGAAGAAAGGGACATTATTGAATCCAATTCTCTCAGGGATTCTTCTTCGACTGGACCATCAAATGACAAGAAAGCCGTGAAAAGCTCAGACAGACATTCCAATATGTCCAATAAAATCACCAAGTGTGCCTAAATCTGAACAGCCTGCAGTGGCAGGAGCCTCAGGCTCTTCCACTAACCAGATAACTGGGAAGTCACAACAATACTCAGGTAAACCTTCTGAACCATTGTTTGAAGGCAAAGAAGAACCAGAATGCTTAAAGTCTGAGACCTCGACCTCTATAACCATTCCAAATGAAGCTCAGACGAGCTGCACTGGAGAAGCAGAAAATGGTGTATTGGAAGAGCAAGAAACAGAGTCTATGACAGCGAAAAAACGTATTTTGACAAAGAAAAATAAACAACCAGGGTCCGCACAATCACTACTATACAACTCTCTCCCTCACCCCCTAAAGCCTACAGTGCAAGAGTCAGCTCTCAAAAACAAGATAAAAAAGCAATACAATTAGGGAAATATTACTTAAAATAAGCTAAATTATCTGCCAACAGAACAGGAAAATTTTACTTGACAAGACTTTTTAAACAAGTAAAAATATCTAGTCTCAAAGAACGTACAGATATCTTAAAAATAGTGCATTCAGACTAAAAACAAGTCATTTGTCTGGATACAAAGAAAAGATTTAAGAATAATTCTCAATATGTAGGAAAATGTGCTTAAATTTAGCAAATGCTAGTGCCATCATCTTGAAATAAGGCTATATGTTTAGTAAATATATCTAAAACCAGTACAGCTACACTAAAAACAAGTACATTTGTCTGGATACAAAGAAAAGATTTAAGAATCATTTTGAGATATGTAGGAAAATGTGCTTAAATTTAGAATCCAATGCTATTGCAATCAACTTGAAATAAGGCAATATTCCCAGGAATTTACAGAGAAATTGTGCTTAAAATAAGTAATCCTGACTAAGATAAATGCACTTGTATTACTACTAGAATTCTAATTTCTTTTCACTTCTTTATTGAGTATATCGAGAGGCGGATATGGGCAGAACAGGATGCAAAAACAACAACAAAGGCCATTGGTGGTCAAGGTGAAAATGGAAGACCAATGGGAACATAACAAACAACAGTGCTTTAAACCTTCTTATAATAAACAACAAACGCCCTGCCTATTTATTAAAGGTTCTCGGATCAGTTCTCGGATGGGCCAATACACACAGTTTTGTTATAGGGACCAGAAAAAGAAAAAAAAATGGTATTGTGCAACCCTAGTCAGTAATGAACTTTTTTCACACGGCCATAGCCTTTTTTATACGAAGAAGTCACGTCCCGGTCGTGGATGGCATCCGAGAGGACTTCTGTCTGCAGCACAGAGAGGAGTGTCGCAATGCACTTGGGATATGTGAGGTGAAAGGCGTAATAACATGCCATGAGATACTGGCATAGATGTCCTCTTTTGGGAAGGTCACCACAGGCATGGTTCTAATGGCCTGTATGCAGTTGGTTTCGCAGACAATCAGGACAGGGCTGAAGAGTGGTCTCGCCTGAAGAAAGGTGTTGGGGTCTTCTGCAGACTGACACAAACACAAAGAGACAAACAAATATGACCACAAAGACAATTCACACTCTTTGTATGTTATGGTTAAGTAATGAAAATGCTAATACATGCACACATTTCTTACCTCAAGGATGTGAAGCATAGCCTCACTTGCATGTCCTAACTTCTTCGGTGGAGCCACAGGTGATGGCAACATATCTGGTAAAGCCTTCATCATGGCGATTGAGTGCTTCACTGTTAAAAACTAAAATGGTTTCATTTGATTTACTGCAGCCAGTTATTTAAACAAAAATGTATCCGTTCATGGGATTCTCCATTGTCAACAGAGCCAGTAAATACCTTCGTCCAGCTTCATGACCTTTTTGAACACTCCATAAGATCGTGCCTTGTTGTAAAGGGTCCCCCAGTGGGTCTTCAGTTCAGCTATGAAGCGGGAGTTGCCTCGATCAAGGATCCGCCGGAGTTCATCCATAACCTCAGACAGACAGTGTAAGACTCTGTCTATCTATCTAGCTGGAGGCGTAGGAAGCATTAGCCTGCTTACTATCAGACCGAATTCTTGCAAGCTCACTGTTTTACATTTGCCCAAAGTAGTTTACCCCCGTCCCTGCTATAGCTTCTCACGCTGCTCAGTTCCCACACTGTATCTTATTTGAGATTCTGTGTTAACCAAGCTAAAGAAGTATAGGCCTACTTAAAATGAATACATTTCCTTACATGATCCAGTTCTCTGAAACTTGAAGTATCTTGGTAGGCATGTCTTGCTCCTTAGTAGCATCAGAGTCGATGAAGGCCCGTCTTGCTTAGAATGCAAGGTCCAGGAGCTGGGAAACATCCTTCTGGTTGGGTCTGGCCTTGGTTTTGTACATCTCCTGTAGAGTTTTATAATGTCTCGCCTAGTTCTGTAGGCTCTGAGTAGTTTCTGATGCCAGAAAACATAACAAACCTGACCAATTAACATTTAAAAATGTAGACTGAAATTAAGACCAGTGATTCCGCTGCTACTACCCCCCAAACCTCTCATTCCACAGGAAACACTGAAGACTAAATAGTCACTTTGTTTCTAGTTCCTCATTTAGAGTAGTAGTAGAAGTTGCATTTACATGGAAACACTACCCACTATTTCAATTTGTGTACTTAAAACCCAACTGTTCAACCTCTGGGGTGCTGCGTCTAGATTGTGGGGATCTCTCCAAGATCAGGGTTGAGGAGGTGGATTCGTCCGTCTCATCAGTGGACATCTCCTGGCTGCTCTGAAATCTAAGGCTTCGTGCCCTCTTTCTTGAAGGGGTCGCTCCCTGCTTCTTTTTGGGGGTTGTCACATTCTGAATCCTTTTCAAAAGATGCTTCTTCACAGATTCCTAACAAACAACAAACATTATACTTGTCATGAACTAGAAATGTCCAGCTTCAGGATACTACATTCAATGTCAAAAAAATTGCAGGATCTGAGAACACATGCCACTGCATTTGTGATAAATGCCAGAGCCAAGCATCGTCTCTCACAGGTAAGATGCTTTTTCATGCCCAGAGCACAGAATTTGGTTTGTTACATTATGCAGAGAATCTTGTGGTTCAGTGACGGTTGAGTTCATTTTCAGTGCTAGGTTGTCCACCTTACTATTGTTGATCCCTTATGTCCTTATGTTAATGAATATTGTCATAAGCAAATCTGAATATCATAGGTATACATGGTGTGTTCCAACCTCCATGATGGATGGATGGATGGGTGTCTGTCTGTCTGTCTGTCTGTCTGTCTGTCTGTCTGTCTGTCTGTCTGTCTGTCTGTCTGGTTTAGATGCAGAGGAAATTCCAATTGCTCGAACCATATGCAGGATGAAATGTTGAGGATCAAAATACATTTTCATCAAAGACAAAGTATTTGATTATGTACCATTCGTCAAAAGTCTAGAACAGTTCTTATCACACCCAATGATTTTGTCTATGGTTGAAAAGGGACCCCAGATGTGTAGGGAAGTTTTTTTTCATGACATTGTTGATGGTGCTCTTCTAAAATCACATCCCTTATTTTCAGATAAACCAAAGGCATTGCAGATTGTTCTGTACATGGATGAAATAAATTTGTAATCCACTAGGATCCTTTGCATCAAAAAACAAGTTGTTAATGGTGTACTACACCCTAGGAAATATAAATCCAAAATACAGGTCTAAACTGGCAGCTATCAGGCTACTTGCCATGGCTAGATAGCAGACCGTCAATCTGGTGTAGATGTAATATTGAATAGAATCAAGGAAAATATGGATGCATTGTACAGTGGGGTTAAAATGCTAACTATTAACGGAGAGAAAACGATACATGGTGCCATGGTCTCTCTCTGTGGAGACACCCTGGCACAACATGAACCAGCAGGGTTCAAAGAGGGTGTGGGCTTTGCCTACAGTAAGTGCAGACACTGAGTGTTCTTTTGAGGACATGCAGTCACACTTCAATGAGGATGCATATACTAAAAGGGCATTGGAGAAGCATGTCAGACAGTGTGATGAAATAGAAAAGGAACAGACGGACTTGCTACGCAACAGCCTGAGAACAACATATGGGATCAATAGAAAGAGCAAGTTAGTTGAATTCCCAGCCTTTGATATCATACAAATGCCACAAGACATTATGCATTTAATTCTGGAGGGCATAGACCCATTTGAAATCAAATGTGTTTGGTATCATCTTGTGTCAGGACAGATTGATCTGGACTCAGTGAATTCTGCTATTCTTGGTTTCCCTTATTCCCCTCTAGATGCCATTCCCAATTTCTGTTAGTACATTAACGTCAAGTAAACTAAAACAGTCATCTGGGCAAATGCTTGTCCTGCTAAGGATATTGCCATTTGTTTTGGAGAGTTTGGAAGTCGATGCATATATACGACTGATAATTGAGCTAATAGAGATTGTACAGATAGTATTTGCACCTGTTCTTTCCATTGTGACTGTGTCTAGGTTGAAGTTACTCATTGAGTAAGATTAAAATGTTTACAGTGTAGACAGCCCCTACGTCCCAGATGATATAGACCCGGTCCCTCTCAGGTTCTGAGGATTGGGGGGGGCACATGAATCTCAGCACAACGACGCCTGTTATTCCCCTACACACATCCCCTTTGGGATATCTCTCTCTCCAGCTGCACATGAGGATCTAACACCATGTCTCAACCAGTCACTCAGTGAACTACCCCACCTTCCCCACCAGTACACACAGTCTCAAACAGGATCCAGTCTACCCCCATACCTCCCCTAGCAGTGGGACAGAATTAGGGCTGTTGGAGGTCTGAATCCAGTTCCTGCCCTCCCTCCATAGAGCCAAACCAGCTTGCTCCCCAACGGGCACCCCAGGATTCCCCCTCCTTCCCCAGCTAACCACTAGCTCCACATCCCCATACTGCTTGCATGGGATGAACTTATAGCGATAATAAAAGCCAGCCCAGTCTGACCTCCAGCCCTACGTCCACAGTCATCCAAGCTGGGGAGACCCCAGACTGGCCTGTGGATGAGACTGAGGCGGACCTGGCTATGGATATCCCCTCAACTGGTTAAATGTGTTGCAGTATCCCCAGTGACCCTCCAATGTTACTGTGGTTCGAGGAGTTGGATGTGGAGGCAGAGCCCAGATCTCCTGGAGATTGTCAGGATGGTTTGGGCGCTGAGAGCCTGATGACTACTGCATGGAGGGATGGTAGTGATGGAGAGGAGATGGGTGGAGAGAGGGGAAGTGGTGAGGATCACTCTGAGCCAGAGGTCAGTAGAGGAGACAGGAACTATGTGTGTCCAATCCAGCTCAGTAAACTGAGGCAGTTGACGGCTGGACCTGTTCAAGACCTGGTAATTAGGAGTAATGTTTCCCTCTTCTCTGTTTCTCTCTGTCTCTGTGACCCAGGTTAAAGATGTCCAGGTTAGGACAATGTAAGCATTCCATGCATAATAATTTATCGCGGGAAGCTTTCGAAAAGAAACAAAGTCATGGGACCAGCGCCGTTGCTAAAGATTCTACAGGATTAGCATTGAAAATGTGACCAGTAGTCAGGAAATCAAGTAATAAAGTAGCTGTAGATAATTAGAAAAACGTTTAACCCCAGAGTGGATTTCTGCAGCTCTGTGGAAAGCTAATTAGCATGATTTAGAAGATCCCATGAAAATCTGTCAGTTTCAGCTCGAGACGTGAGACATCCCGAAAAAGGGCACCTATTGGTTTATGGGTAAAAATATAAAATACATACATTGAGTATCCCTTTGAGCACGGTGATGTAACAGATCTCGCCCTCCTCTTCTGAGGAGTAGTAGCGAGAAGGATCGGAGGACCAATGCGCGCGGTAAGTGTCCATCATGTTTAATCAAAACACAACAGAACACTGGAACAAAACAATAAACGTGAATAAACGAAACAATCCCGTGTGGAAACAAGCACTGACACAGAAGACAAACACCCACAACTCAAAAAGTGAAACCAGGCTACCTAAGTATGATTCTCAATCAGGGACAACGATTGACAGCTGACTCTGACTGAGAACCATACTAGGCCGAACACAGAAATCCCAAATTATAGAAAAATGAACATAGACAACCCACCCAACTCATGCCCTGACCATACCATACTAAAACAAAGACATAACGAAGGAACTAAGGTCAGAACGTGACATGTGAAGTTATTAATTACACTTTGCATGTGTAAAAGGGTCGGTTATTTTCCCCCTTGACACTGCAGAAACGTGTTCCATGTTTATGTATTCCAATTGGGTTGGTTGAATTTACATATCAATTACGTACTATGCCATTGGTCATGCTTGCAAATAGGGGGATATTGCGAACGTACACTATAAATTCTTCCCAGTCTCCCTGTCATCCCTGTCTGTACCGGACATTGTTAAAAACATGGGCACCTGGGTCATGCAGGCAGCCTGGCTGGCATGGTGCTGTCTGTGGAGAAGCATGAGGCTATAAGGCAGGCAACAGTTGGACAGCGCCCCAACCCTGACTCATACTGCTCCTCCTGTCAGTACCTGTTTTCAGGGAAGCCAATGGTCCCAAAATATTCCACATAGAGCAGTTCATAATAACACACACTAGGCTCCCGGAATAGGTTATATTACATACAAGTTGTGCACAAAGCAGCCAACTTCATTGTGGGCACAGTGGGACTTTATATCTGTGTTCAAATTATTTCTTATCCCCTGTGTCTTATTTGCTGAAGGCCCTAGTCATCCCTGCCTTTACCTGACATTGCTGAAAAACAAGTGAACAATGAATAAAGATCATACACAAACAATAGGCTCCCGGAGAAGGTTATTTTACATTGAAGTTTTACTGAAAGCAGCCAACTAAAGTAATGTAGTTAACGTAAGTTCAATCACAAACGCTTGTCTGAGTGCCTCTCTTCAGTTTCATTCAGCAGTAAAACACAATTCACGTTGATTTTATCATGGGCACAGTGAGAATTTATTGTGTTTTACACAATATTGTATCATATTTGATGACTTACTGACCTGTCGGTCCACAGGCTCGATGTGCTGTAGTCTCCACATCTGGACGCCTTTGCTCCGATCACACTGGCACAGGATGTCCATGAACCGGATGGTCTGAGGGATGCACTCCTGTTGGACTGGAAAGCAAAGAGACATTTGGTCAGTGTATTTTTCCATGGTTTATCACCGTCTTTATCTGGACAGAAAACATATGGTTTATTATAACACAAACCCACCTTGGGCAACGTGGCAAGTGGTCCCTTAAAACCCAATCCTTATTGTTTGTTCTTGTTTCCCAATCAACAGTCTGGATCTTCCTCTTCTGCCATGGTGGATGAGCTATCTTTTCTGGTAAATACAGGGCCATTTCTCTTTCTCACTGGAAAATGGCAGCTGCAGACCGCGGTGTTGTCACTGGGTTTCTGGTCCGCCCATCTGAAAGACAAAAAAAAAGTTTAATTGACTTGCTAGCTAGGTGTATTACTAAAACGGTAACACCTATATTAAAATACCATAACCCAAAGACTTGACTATAGTAATGGTAAAATAGACTGGGCTTTGGTCTATTTGCACATCTAAAATCCTACTATGTGGATTGTACATTTCTGTTGGGATGGAGGAATTATCTGGAATGCTCAACTAGATGATCAGGACAATCTAGGGTACTATTTGTGATAGGGGACCAACAGTGATAGGGGACCAACAGTAATAGGGGACCAACAGTGACAGGGTACCATTTCATTTCCATCCCGGATGACATGCATAACTGACCTCACAGGCCATTTGATTAGACATGTACAGTACAACAGATGCACTCGTGGAGCAAAACCGATTGTTTTTTATGGGAAAATATTGAGCTCACAAGTCCTTTGTGAGCTGGCTATCCAGCTAGTAAACGTTAGCTCACCATTCGTGCAGTCTAGTGGCGACCTGTCATTCAGGGCAGGTGGGGCAGAGCCAAGAGTGTGCAAAGCTGTCATCAAGGCTACTTTGAAGAATTTCAAATATAAAATATACTTTGATTTGTTTAACACTTTTTTGGTTACTACATGATTCCATATGTGTTATTTCATAGTATTGATGTCTTCACTATTGTTCTACAATGTAAAAAATAGTACACATTTTGACTGGTACTGTATATAACATTAACAAACGGGTAGCCTATACAATTCTCACAACGACACAATAAATGCGCACGATTTGTCTGGAGACAGAAACATGCCTTCATTGCGTCTTTGCCACACACCCATTCCCTCCTTCTTGTCAGATTAAAAAACAATAATAATAATTATACTCAATACACACATCCTAATTTTTACAACATTACCAAACAGAGTGCTCGGTTCTAGGGCCTCTCCTCTTCTCTCTATACACCAAGTCACTTGGCTCCGTCCTATCCTCACATGGTCTCTCCTATTCATTTACCATAGCTCAGCATTCAACACCATAGTACCCTCCAAGCTCATCATTAAGCTTGAGGCCCTGGGTCTGAACACTGCCCTGTGCAACTGGGTCCTGGACTTCCTGACTGGCCACCACCAGGTGGTGAAGGTAGGAAACAACACCTCCACTTCGCTGATCCTCAACACTGGGGCCCCACAAGGGTGTGTGCTCAGCCCCCTCCAGGACTCCTTGTTTCCCCATGACTGCATGGCCACTCACGCCTCAAACTCAGCCATCAAGTTTGCAGACGACACAACAGTAGTATGCTTGACTACCAACAATGACAATACAGCCTACAGGGAGGTGAGGACTTTGGGAGTGTGATGCCAGGAAAATAACCTCTAACTCAACATCAACAAAGCATAGAAGATGACCGTTGACTTCAGGAAACAGCAGAGGGAACACTCCTTTATCCACATCGGCAGAACCGCAGTGGAGAAGGTGGAAAACTTCAACTTCCTTGACGTACACATCTTTGACAAGCTGAAATGGTCCACCCACACAGACAGTGTGGTTAAGAAGGAGCAACAGTGCCTCTTCAACCTCAGGACGCTGAAGAAATTTGTATTGGCACCTAAATCCCTCACAAACTTTTACAGATGAACAATTGAGAGCATCTTGTCGGGCTGCATCACTGCCTGGTACAGAACTGCACCGCCCGCATCCACAGGGCTCTCCAGAGATCTGGAGAGCATCTTGTCGGTCTGCCCAACACCGGGGGCAAACTACCTTCCCTCCAGGACACCTACAGCACCCAATGTCACAGGAAGGCCAAAAAGATAATCAAGGACAACAACCAACCGAGCCACTGCCTGTTCACCTCGCTATCATCCAGATTTCTATTTTATTTAACTAGGCAAGTCAATTAAGAACAAATTCTTATTTTCAATGACGGGCTAGGAACAGTGGGTTAACTGCCTGTTCAGGGGCAGAACGACAGATTTGTACCTTGTCAGCTCGGGGGTTTGAATTTGAAACCTTCCGGTTACTAGTCCAATGCTCTAACCACTAGGCTACCCTGCCGCCCGATGGTGATGGCTCAGTACAGGTGCATCAAAGCTGGGAGCAGGAGACTGAAAAACAGCTTCTATCTCAAAGCCATCAGACTGTTAAATAACCATCACTAGCACATTAGAGGCTGCTGCCTATATACACTGCTCAAAAAAATAAAGGGAACACTTAAACAACACAATATAACTCCAAGTCAATCACACTTGTGTGAAATTGAACTGTCCACTTAGGAAGCAACACTGATTGACAATACATTTCACATGCTGTTGTGCAAATGGAATAGACAACAGGTGGAAATTGTAGGCAATTAGCAAGACACCCCAAATAAAGGAGTGGTTCTGCAGGTGGTGACCACAGACCACTTCTCAGTTCCTATGCTTCCTGGCTGATGTTTTGGTCACTTTTGAATGCTGGCGGTGCTTTCACTCTAGTGGTAGCATGAGACGGAGTCTACAACCCACACAAGTGGCTCAGGTAGTGCAGCTCATCCAGGATGGCACATCAATGCTAGCTGTGGAAAGAAGGTTTGCTGTGTCTGTCAGCGTAGTGTCCAGTGCATGGAGGCGCTACCAGGAGACAGGCCAGTACATCAGGAGACGTGGAGGAGGCCGTAGGAGGGCAACAACCCAGCAGCAGGACCGCTACCTCCGCCTTTGTGCAAGGAGGAACACTGCCAGAGCCCTGCAAAATGACCTCCAGCAGGCTACAAATGTGCATGTGTCTGTTCAAACGGTCAGAAACAGACTCCATGAGGGTGGTATGAGGGCCCGATGTCCACAGGTGGGGTTTGTGCTTACAGCCCAACACCGTGCAGGACGTTTGGCATTTGCTAGAGAACACCAAGATTGGCAAATTTGCCACTGGCGCCCTGTGCTCTTCACAGATGAAAGCAGGTTCACACTTAGCACATGTGACAGACGTGACTGAGTCTGGAGACGCCGTGGAGAACGTTCTGCTGCCTGCAACATCCTCCAGCATGACCGGTTTGGCGGTTGGTCAGTCATGGTGTGGGGTGGCATTTATTTGGGGGGCCGCACAGCCAGAGGTAGCCTGACTGCCATTAGGTACCGAGATGAGATCCTCAGACCCCTTGTGAGACCATATGCTGGTGCAGTTGGCCCTGGGTTCCTCCTAATGCAAGACAACACTAGACCTCATGTGGCTGGAGTGTGTCAGCAGTTCCTGCAAGAGGAAGGCATTGATGCTATGGACTGGCCCGCCCGTTCCCCAGACCTGAATCCAATTGAGCACATCTGGGACATCATGTCTCGCTCCATCCACCAATGCCATGTTGCACCACAGACTGTCCAGGAGTTGGTGGATGCTTTAGTCCAGGTCTGGGAGGAGATCCTCAGGAGACCATCCGCCACCTCATCAGGAGCATGCCCAGGCGTTGTAGGGAGGTCATACAGGCACGTGGAGGCCACACACACTACTGAGCCTCATTTTGACTTGTTTTAAGGACATTACATCAAAGTTGGATCAGCCTGTAGTGTGATTTTCCACTTTAATTTTGAGTGTGACTCCAAATCCAGACCTCCATAAATTGATACATTTGATTTCCATTGATAATTTTTGTGTGATTTTGTTGCCAGTGTGACAGGTTAAAGGAAGTATTCATAGCCTGTTATACATTAAAAAGTATTAGTGAGTTCATAGTATGTGAGGATCTTAAAACATCTAAGGTTAAAAAGATGCATGCAGTATTAGTTCATAGAGATTGATAACATTCATATAATTGTATTAAGTTAAAATCCGTCAAGCGTACAAAGGGTACGAATTGTGAGAGTAATGTGTAAACGTTATATTGATTACTTTATTTTGTGGTGCCTAAAAGTGTTAATCTGTGATCTACGAAATGCTCTTAATCTATGAGCCTGAGATCGATTGCTCTGGTCTCCACCCATATTCCTGGGGAAATCGCCGTCTTTTCTCATTCAACTAAAAGTTAAATTGAGAAAACAACACCGTATCACTCTCGTGGTTATTTCTCCCCTGTTTTCAGGGGCGTAACATCAGCACATTCAACTATGTAAAGAAAAAAGTATTTAATACGAATATTTCATTCATTCAGATCTAGGATGTGTTATTTTAGTGTTCCCTTTATTTTTTTGAGCAGTGTACATAGACTTGAAATCACTGGCCACTTTAAAAATGGAACACTAGTCACTTTAAAAATGCTTACATATTTTGCATTACTCATCTCATATGGACAGCTGAATTTGGACGTTTACATATTCTTAGGTTGGAGTCATTAAAACTAGGTTTTCAACCACTCCACAAATTTCTTGTTAGCAAACTATAGTTTTGGCTTGTCGGTTAGGACATCTACTTTGTGCATGACAATTAATTTTTCCAGCAATTGTTTACAGACAGATTATTTCACTTATATTTCACTGTATCACAATTCCAGTGGGTTAGAAGTTTACATACACTAAATTGACTAATTTTAAACAGCTTAGAAAATTATGTCATGGCTTTATACGTTTCTAAATGACATAATTTGAGTCAATTGGAGGTGTACCTGTGAATGTATTTCAAGGCTTACCTTCAAACTCAGTGCCTCTTTGCTTGGCATCATGGGAAAATCTAAAGAAATCAGCCAAGACTGCAGAAAAAAATTATAGACCTTCACAAGTCTGGTTCATCCTTGGGAGCAATTTCCAAGTGCCTGAAGGTACCACGTTCATCTGTACAAACAACAGTACGCAGGTATAAACACCATGGGACCATGCATCCGCCATACCGCTCAGGAAGGAGATGCCTGTTGTCTCCTAGAGATGAAAGTACTTTGGTGCGAAAAGTGCAAATCAATCACAGAACAACAGCAAAGGACCTTGTGAAGATGCTGGAGGAAACAGGTACAAGCTGGCTTGCAAGCCGAAGAACACCATCCCAACCGTGAAGAATGGGGGTGGCAGCATCATGCTGTGGGGATGCTTTGCTGCAGGAGGGACTGGTGCACTTCACAAATAGATGCCATCATCAGTTAGGAAAATTATTTGGAAATTTTGAAGCAACATCTCAAGACATCAGTCAGGAAGTTAAAGCTTGGTCTCAAATGTGTCTTCCAAATGGTCAATGACTCTAAGCATACTTCCAGTTGTGTCAAAATAAAATTTTTATTTTATTATTATTTTTATTTCACCTTTATTTAACCAGGTAAGCCAGTTGAGAACACGTTCTCATTTACAACTGCAACCTGGCCAAGATAAAGCAAAGCAGTGCGAGAAAAACAACAATACAGAGTTACACACATGATAAACCAACATACAGTCAATATCACAATTGAAAAATCTGTATACAGTGTGTAAAATGAAGTAAGGAGGAAAGGCAATAAATAGGCCAATCTTGGCGACGTAATTACAATTTAGCAATTTACACTGGAGTCATATATGTGCAGATGAGGATGTGCAAGTAGAAATACTGGTGTGCAAAAGAGCAGAAAAACAAAAACAAATATGGGGATGAGGTAGGTAGTTGGTTGGATGGGCTTTTTACAGATGGCTGTGTTACAGCTGCAGCGATCAGTAAGCTGCTCTGACAGCTGACACTTAAAGTTAGTGAGGGAGATATGTCTCCAACGTTGTTGCAATTCATTACAGTCATTGAGAGCAGAGAACTGGAAGGAAAAGCGGCCAAATGAGGTGTTAGCTTTGGGGGTGACTGGAGTGCGTGCTACGGGTGGGTGTTGCTATGGTGACCAGTGAGCTGAGATAAGGTGGAGCTATACCTAGCGAAGACTTATAGATGACCTGGAGCCATTTCGTTTGGCAACGAATATGTAGCGAGGACCAGCCAACGAGAGCATACAGGTCGCAGTGGTGGATAGTATACGGGGCTTTGGTAACAACACAGTGTCCCAAAAAGGGCCAGATGTATACAGAATGGTGTCGTCTTCGTAGAGGTGGATCAAAGAGTCAGAGCAACATCATTGATATATACAGAGAAAAGAGTCGTCCCGAGAATTGAACCATGTCATTAGGCCCTAATCTATTCTTAAAATAAAATGGTAATCCTAACTGACCTAAAATTTTAACTTGGATTAAATGTCAGGAATTGTGAAAAATTGAGTTTAAATGTATTTGGTGTATATAAACGTCTGACTTCAACTGTATATCTCAGCTTGGATGTCGGCCCACCACCTCAAGGTCAACCCCGAAAAAATTGAACTGCTCTTCCTCCCGGGGAAGGCTCTTGCTCAAAGACCTTTCATCACCTCTCATCAAGGTTGACAACTCCACAGTTTACCCTCCCAGAGTGCAAAGAACCTTTGCGTGACACTGGACAACACCCTGTCGTTCTCTGCAAACATCAAAGCAATGACTCACTCCTGCAGATTCATGCTCTACAACATCCGTAGGGTACAACCCTACATCACACAGGAAGAGGTGAAGGTTCTAATCCTGGTACTTGTCATCTCCCATCTGGACTACTGCATCTCTCTGTTGGCTGGGCTATCCGCTTGTACCATCAAACTCCTGCAACTTTTTAAGAACGCTGCAGCCCGTCTGGATTTCAACCTTCCCAAATTCACCTATGTCACCCCACTCCTCTGCACACTTCACTAGCTTCCAGTCGAAGCGCACATCCATAAAAGACCATGGCGCTTGCCTACGAATCAGTAAGAGGAACTGCCCCTCGCTACCTTCAAGCTATGCTCAAACCCTACACACGAACCCGAGCAATCTGTTCTGCCACCTCTGGTCTCTTGGCCCTCCAACCCCTATAGGAGGTAGCTCCCGCTCAGCCCAGTCCAAGCACTTATCTGTCCTGGTAGCACAATGGTGGAACCAGCTTCCCCCTGAAGCTAGAAGAGCAGAGTCCCTGCCCATCTTCCGAAAGCACCTGAAACCCTACCTCTTCAAAGAGCATCTTAAATAAATCCCCCGCCTCACCAACGTGTAATCCCCCTCCTCACATGATGTGTACGTGTCACGTGACGTGAACGAGTCAGCAGTTTTAATGCCTTACAAAAAACTTGGCTGCATTGACAGTCAATGTTAATTCATAGCAGTATCCTATGGCGCTATGAAGACGTTAGGTGACTTGGTGAGAGGTATCAGTAGCTTCACTAGGTTTAATTTTGGCATGGATCACTCTCCATACGAGATAGCCAAACAGCGCCCATCTGTCTTAATATATGTAGTACAATGTATCTGATCCTGTCTGGCCAGAAATACAGAATTTTTTTTAATGCAACATGGAACAATTTCTACGATTTTACTGGGTTACAGTTCATATTAGGAAATCAATCAATGAAAATAAAGTCAATAGGCCCTAATCTATACATTTCACATGGCAGGGAATATAAATATCCATCTGTTGGCCACAGACACCTTTAACAAAAAAGTAGGGGCGTAGATCAGAAAACCAGTCATTATCTGGTGTGACCACCATTTGCAGCACGACACATCTCCTTCGCATAGGGTTGATCAGCCTGTTGATTG
Organism: Oncorhynchus mykiss; assembly: GCF_057628025.1. NCBI lineage: Eukaryota > Metazoa > Chordata > Actinopteri > Salmoniformes > Salmonidae > Oncorhynchus > Oncorhynchus mykiss. The sequence goes on along the minus strand of NC_143035.1, from coordinate 6,220,137 downwards.
TGGCCTGTGGAATGATGTCCCACTTCTTTTCAATGGATGTGCGAAGTTACTGGATATTTGTGGGAAGTGGAAAATGCTGTTGTACACGTCAATCCAGAGCATCCCAAACCTGCTCAATGGTTGTCATATCTGGTGAGTATGCAGGCCATGGAATATTTGGGACATTTTCAGCTTCCAGGAATTGTGTACAGATCCTTGCGACATGGTGCCGTGCCTCATCATGCTGAGAAATGAGGTGATGGCGGCGGATGAATGGCATGACAATGTGCCACAGAATCTCATCATGGTATATCATGGTATATCTGTGCATTGCCATCGATAAAATGCAATTGTGTTCGTTGTCCGTAGCTTATCCCATACCCTAACCCCACCGCCACCATGGAGCACTGTTCACAACATTGACATCAGCAAAATGCTAGCCCACACGACGCCTTACACGGTTCTCCGGCAACAGCTCTAGTGGACATTCCTGCAGTCAGCATGCCAATTCAAATTCAAATCACATTTTATTGGTCACATACACATGTTTAGCAGATGTTATACAATAAAGCATGCTCTCTCAACTTGAGACATCTGTGTCATTATGTTGTGACAACTGCACATTTTAGAGGGACCTTTTATTGTCCCCAGCACAAGGTGCACCTGTGAAATGATCATGCTGTTTAATCAGCTTCTTGATATGCCACACCTGTCAGGTGGATGGATTATGCTCACTAACAGAAATGTAAACAAATATGGAACCTTAACCTTATGTATGGAACATTTTGGGGAACTTTTATTTCAGCTCATGAAACATGGGACCAACACTTAACATGTTGCATTTATATATTTGTTCAGTGTAGTATGACATGGCATACTGTTTTTGTCCAGACAGCATGAGATACATTGTCTACATACACTGACACAGTGGGTCGCAGTTTCGCTTGATCGGATGCTGTATCTGAGATTGATGCGCCTTTCTGTCAGCGCGTCTTGGTCAAATACAGTATTAATATTTCTGTATTTCAGATGGACGGGCAAGGAGGTATGGTAGGGCAGGCCAGGCCCCCTAAGGCCTGCCCTGCACTTTGCCATTATTGGGTATTGTGTGTAGATGACCGAAGAAAATAATATATTTAATCCATTTTGAATTCAGACTGTACCGCAACAAAATGTGAAATAAGTCAAGGGGTATGAATACTTTCTGAAGGCCCTGTACAACTCTTCCATAAAATACGGTATATGTTTTAACTTGTTTTCTTTTGGAAGGCAGATAAAGTGTTTTTATCAAAAGCAATCATGTTACTCCAGGTGTTTAACCTACGTCACTTCTGTTTTGAGCCAACTTTTTGCCAGAACCAGGCACCAGGCTCACCCCTGGGAGGGATAGAATGTCATCAACGCTCACCCGACTCAATCCCATCAATATCAACACAGGAAGTACACCAGTAATTCAAGCCCAATATGCTGAAATGTTGCATGGTCTCAAATCAAGCAAATAACCTAGTGTATGAAGAACATCTGCTGTATAGTTCAGCCCACCCCCTCATTATGAGTAGGATTAGTGTTCATTATTTGCTCATTATAAAGAACAATGAATGGTACAGCCAAGCGTAATTAAAGTTGAGACATGAATCCTGTGACGTCATATGATTCTTGAACACACCCCTGAAGTTTCACATAAACATTAAACCAAAGCCAGAGAGGTGTATAACTAAACCAAGATAGACCACACCCTGTCGTTTCCAATGGCAACAAATTAGTCATAGTGGGCAGAACAGGCAAGGAGGTGGGAAGAGCCAAGCACGACTTAGCGAGATCCTATTTGCCTGTTCTAGCAAACATCTGCATATTTCAATTAGGGAACGCCTACTCTGTGAAGTGCGCGTCTGCATTAACTTAATTCGCCTTTGCACTCCTTGTAAACAACGCACTTTTAAAAAACTTTGGCAAAGGGAAAAGTCTACAAAACCTAGTCCACTCTGTTCAAAACAGATTGTAGTGTTGGTAACATAAAACTATATTGAGATCAAATGTTTCATCGATGAAAAATGTGCAGAATGTCGGCCAAAATGCATCTCTTTTCATCTTCTCCCACCGCTGGCCAATGGGCTTCCTCTCACTACCAAATTTGGTAGTGTGTGGAAACGCCAAGCGGAGGCTTCACATTTATATATCCGGTGAAATATCTGTCACATTGTTCCATCTGCGCCAAAGCCTTCCTGATTCAACCGCAGATGGTGCGGTCCATCCAAGAGCTAACCAATAGCACCAAGCGTTGTTATCACACAGAGAGAAAAAAAACCTGACAGTCGCCATGATGCTTGTTTGTTCCTTGTGATACAGCAGCGGAAACGAGAAAGTAGAAACAAAAGAGAGCACACACTCGTCCTCGCGATACAGATTGGTATGCGTTTGCAGGTAAAATCAACACAAGCGACGAGTTGCTTTGGGTGAAACAGATCCACAACTCAATTGTTTTCAATTATTGCTGCATATGTGTTTCATAAAGTGCTACTTATGCATATATGAAGTCGGACAGGTTCGGAAAATGTAGATACCTAGCTTAGCTAGCCAACATTAGCTTTCAGCGGTGATTTCCATTAGGAATAGCCAGCATAGGTACGCTAGCTAGTTAGCCATAAGTGAACTAGTTAGTTGCTACTCTGTCAGCCTAGCGTGTTATGGTCAGTTACATCTAGAATAATATGCAACCGTTAATATCTTCTCAATTCATTGGTTAGGTAACTATATCAGCTAACTATAATTCTCAATACGTTATTTTGTAGTGGACGGCCGTTCCTTGGCTAATTTGCTAGTTAGCCCCTAACAGTAGCTAAAATTCTCAGCTATCGAGCTAAGTCCATTTTTCCTGACCCGATGCGGGGCTCAACGAGCCACCCAATTGTCTAACTAGCCGGCCAGTTTGTGTTCTCAAACTATTTAGTGGTGGTCAGTGCTCTGTGTGGCCTGTTGTGTAGAACTAACGTTAGTTGGCTGGCTAACTAGATTACCGAGCTGTTGCAATGAGTATTAGAAGTTCAACTTTATTTATTTCCCTCGCTGCTAAGTTGTAAAGCAATGCGTTCTCGTTGAACCGGATTTATTTCTGCAATTAGTATCAGCAGCCAGCCAATAATATGGCCACATCTTTGAGCCTCATTTCCAGAAGTTGTCAGAATCAAGCGAAGCCCTCTTGAAAAGTTACGTTCCTCTTTGCATGTTTGTAAAGTACCTAGAAAGCTGCTAGTGAACAGTCACTTTCAAAATGTCCGTTTTGTGCAATGGATATCTAATTGCGTTTGACATGCATGTTATCAGTGGATAGATATAATGTTCAATTACTAAAAATGATTTTCCCCAGTGTTACAGCAGGAATGCCCAAGGAAAAATATGAACCGCCAGACCCCAGGCGGATGTACACTATCATGTCAACTGAGGAGGCAGCCAATGGAAAGAAGTCTTACTGGGCTGAGCTGGAAATCACAGGTGAGCATTGCAGGGGGGTGGCCCAGAAGCTGTGGAGGGGTGCTGTTCTCATATTAGGACTCAGCAAGTGAGGGTGCTTTAGTCTAGGCCAGTTTATCAACCATTTTTTTTTCAGTGACCAGCATTCTAGCGCTTAGAGGATAAGGTCCTCTGTTTTATAAGCATGTATATTGGTTTGACCGGCAAGTCTAGCATGATTGTTTACTCAGGTTTGTTTCTATCCAATACATATCTGCTTTGCATGAAAAGCCACCACAGAGACATGACTCAACTGTGTGTTTATCTACCCCTCCACATCTCTCTCTCTCCAGGTAATGTCAGGAGCCTGAGCCCATCTCTGTGGACTCTGACCCACCTCACTGCCCTACATATCGCTGACAACTGTCTGTCACGCATCCCACCTGACATTGCCAAACTACACAACCTTTTGTACCTGGATCTGTCGTCCAATAAGATCAGGAGCCTGCCGGCAGAGCTCGGCCACATGGTCTCTCTCAGGTGAGCCGCTGGGAACCGCACTTCCCAGTATTCACTTTGTTCTAAACTTGTCACTAGTTGGTGCCTGAGAATAACCGTTGCCTGTTGGGCTCACAGAGCATTTACTTTTGCCTGTATAGATCACTGGTCAATATGTTAATTGTTTATGGGAAAGTTGAGGAAGGAGCTGTATTGTCACAGAGGCTTGTCTCTGACACTTTTCCCTGTGTCCGTCCTCAACAGGGAGCTGCTTTTAAATAACAACCAATTGCGGGTTCTGCCATTCGAATTGGGGAAACTGTTTCAGTTACAAACACTGGGGTTGAAAGGTGAGTGTGGCTTATCGTCTTGGTAACCATTCCATCCTGGAGACCCCATTGTAGATCCCATTGCATTTTTAAAAATGTCATTCAACGTTGTCTTCGTTCCTGCTCCTATCAGGAAATCCACTTGCACAAGAAATCATGAGCCTGTACCAGGAGCATGATGGCACGAGGAAATTGCTGAACTACCTGTTGGACAATCTGGCAGGTTCAATCAAATGCAGTAAGTCACCCTCTGTCTCTCACATAACGTATTAGCAAAAATTACTAATGGTTAACGTGGACAACTCCTCCTGTCCCCAGCCCCCACAGAGCAGCCCCCGTCCCGGTCGTGGATCGCACTCCAGGAGCCGGACCAGACGAGACCTTCTGGTGAGAGACCAGCAGACAGTCCCTGTACACACGTGCACGCACACACACACGGGATGTTTTCCTAAAGAAGTTAAATCCGCTTAGTGTTTTGTTTCCTTGCCACAATACTAATGAGTATCGCGGTACTGTTGTATTCCCTGGCCTAAAATAAGAATACACTGAATAAGGTTCTATATCCTACGTCTCTCCCTCCCTGTCCTCCCTCTCAGCGTTGTTCTCAGTGATGTGCTACAATGTGCTGTGTGATAAGTACGCCACGCGCCAGCTCTATGGCTACTGCCCTTCCTGGGCCCTCAACTGGGAGTACAGGAAGAAGTCCATCATGCAGGAGATCATGAACTGCAACGCTGATATCATCAACCTACAGGTATGTGGGTAAACCTCGACCCAGTGTTAAACAACTCCTGTCGCAGTCATTTTGGTTTCTCTCTGGCAAGTCATTGATCAATGAATCTGATTTCCCTGGTACATTAAGTCATCTGTCCACTTTAATGTATGGATTTTGATTTATTTTCTACAGGAAGTGGAGACGGAGCAGTACTACCAGTATTTCCTGCCAGAGCTGAAGGAGCAGGGCTACGAGGGCTTCTTCAGCCCAAAGTCTCGAGCCAGAACCATGCATGAGTCAGACCGCAAACATGTGGACGGGTGCGCAGTTTTCTACAGGACAGAAAAGTGAGTGCACCAGAGGAGCACTGTCAATGCTTTCTTTTCTTCTCCACACAATGCTCAATGACACACTAGCTAAGTTCCCATCCAAATGGTGACAGATTTTCAAGTAAATATTCTAAAATGTGCATAAAACCAATATGCACAATTTCCCACCAGTGGTGTTTCCATCAACTGACTTGTTGCTAATAAAAGGCTGTGCAAGATGATGTAAAAAAACAATTTTGCAGTTAAGTTCCCAGGTACCGAGAACAAAAAAAAAACAGGTTACATTTATCTCTACTGGTGGTTTTGTAACAAACTGTTGTGGTGATATAAATATAGCAAACTTGACCAATCTGGTTTTGGCGCATGCTCTCTCGACAAGTTTGCTGATAAAGTGGATAGCTTACGTGGATGAGCAAGATCATTTTATTTGATAATTGGCAGCCAATTACCGATCTTGTCACCAGCGTTCAAATAGCCTACCCTAGATATTTAGCCTATTGGAGATTTGCATGATCACCGTGCACTTAAACGCCATGTGAAGTTTATCCTAATTGATTTAATCTGCCTAATAAACTTAATGCTTTTCAGCTTTCTGGTGGTAGGTGTTTCCGCCACCATATCTCACATAATGAATTTGAATAACACAAAGATCCCACCATGTCAAACGAACAAATTGTCAGTTGACAATTCTAAAATTGTATTGACGTTTCCTGTTTCCACCAGCCCTGTTGTGATTTTTTTTTTTTTTATGTTTTTTTATATGCGTCAGGTAATTCATCCGCATGAAATGGTTGGATGGAAACTTGGTTACTTATCACATCTCTCTTCCCCCTTGCCTTCTTCCCTCAGGTTCGGTGTGGTGCAGAAACACACGGTAGAGTTTAACCAGCTGGCCATGGCTAACTCTGAAGGCTCTGAGGCCATGCTCAACAGGGTTATGACCAAGGACAACATCGGAGTGGCTGTACTGCTGGAGGTCCGCAAGGAAATGATGGAGGAATCCTGTGAGTGTTATGTTCCTTTTCCAACTATAGACCCTACACCTAGTTATGGCCCTCTCCATTTTCTCACCCTAGACCAGTGATGGGCA